>NW_023458889.1:63224-64267 GCF_013731165.1 Rhagoletis pomonella | reverse complement strand
TTCAGTATGTGAGGTCTCCCTGGAAGATTAATCGAGTTCAAAAATTTCGTTGGATGGTCTTTTTCCACAACGGTGTTTATCGACGTATATGCTATTTCCTCACGTTGAATGCTGGATTGAATAACATTAGTGGTATTCACCACAGGGAGCAAGTGGTCTGGCAGTCTAGTAAAAGAGCTGATCAGCTCAAGCAACGACTGTTGTCAATACCACTATTATTTAGTTGATAGACCTCCTTATTCTTCGCAGCAAGAATAGCCCGTTCACTGAGCCAATCGTGATTCCTAAAATTAATTTTCTTAATAAAGAAACATTCTTTCGATCAGTTCTCCTTTCGATGTTTCTAATTCACAAAAATTATCAGGCCATAAAATTCGTCTTAATCTCTCATTGACTGGCAGCTTTGCGTTCCCAATGTCCAGTTATTGTCGTGCGAATACTTCAGCTGCAGTGAATGTATGTTCGTCTTGTCGCAATGTTGACTATTTCAGGCAAGTATTTATCTCTGGTGTTAATCGAGAAACTTCAGACAATGTTTTCGTAAAATCTCCTGCGAGCAATATCCCGAATGGTTGAACCATTCCACGCAAATCCCGCAACAATGGATCAAAAGCCTCAAACGATTTTTTATGTGCCATGGTGCACTCATCCCAAACAATGAATTTAACTTTTTGCTAAACCTTTTTCATAACGGATGCTCTGGAAATACTGCACGTGGGAGTTTCGATGATTTGTATGTTCAATAGCAGCTAAAGAGCTGAATTGGCAATGTTTCCACCTGGTAATAATGTCGCAGCAATTCCAGACGAAGCGATAGCTAAGGTAATGTAATTTTTTGATCGAACCGTTGCCAGAATCCATCTGATAAGGAATATTTGGCTAGTTCCTCCTGGCGCATCCATGAAAATGGTCCCCCAACTCCGTCATTTATCATTTGCATATTCTTCTTCTACTTTGGCTTTGTAACCGCCTAAGCCATTTTGGCCGAGCTCCACAAAGAACGCCAGTCATTTCTCTCTGTGCCAACTTGGTCTCTCCATTGC
>NW_023458889.1:61975-63124 GCF_013731165.1 Rhagoletis pomonella | reverse complement strand
CATAGAATATATAATTTTTTCTTTTCATTAATGACTGAATATATTCAATAACAGCCATTAAAGCCGAATCACCATCTTCCCATTTTAATCCATGATGATTATGATATAACCAGTTATTAGTTGTTTTATCCCGTATCATCAACTTAGATTATTCAAAAGGAGGTTGAATAAGAAACGTTTTTATATATGATATATATGTTATATATATGTTGATATGTTGACTTCTTTAGCAATAAATTTCATATTAAAATAGAATCCCTGAACATCTATAACCAACGTATATTCCTCTAACATTATATAGATTGAGCTTTTTTTTAAATTCGCCTAAAAAATAGTCTTATGAATTTCTATAAAAGTTTATATTATTTTTTTAGAGTCTAATCAAATTCTATTTAAATAATTGTGAACATAAGTATGTATTACAACCACCAATTTTATTAACTAATCGATCACACTCCGCTGAGTAATGAAAACCGAATATCAAATTAAGCTTTTTATATACTACATTTGTATTCTTTTTATATGTAATATGAATACGGCAAATCCATATGATAAAATTACAAGTTAAGAAATTTCCATATCCATATCATGTTTGTAACTTTTAATATCAATTTATGTGACATCTGAGCGTAGTGTGATATCATCTCCAGTAACAATTTCAATTTCACCGTTACTTAAAATTTTCTCGAATGCAACCTGGCGAAACACAAAACAAGAAATATTCAGTTTACGTTGAAGGAAATCACTATCATATGTACAGCGAATTCGTAGCATAATATTATCTTCATATTGAAGCTGAAAATGTCTATAAACGGGTTGTGAGCTCTCAATTATTCCCGAAATATTTTTCTCTTTTTGTATTAGATCTTACCTAAACGCTTCTATGGCTTCCTGTGTTGTGAAAAACTTTTTCAGATTAGATGTAGGTGCTTCTGATGTCGTTTCAGGAATAGATGTTTTGTTACACTGAACCAAAAATCCATCTCTGGATCAAAGAAAAACTTTGCTTACTTTAAGGTCGAAAATTCTTCCTCATTATATATATTTTTTTGATTTTAATTGTTTATTAATAAATTTGGTTTTTCCCGTACCACACGGGGTATTAATTTAAAATATTGATGTCCATAATATACTATAAGATATTTTTTT
>NW_023458889.1:59752-61875 GCF_013731165.1 Rhagoletis pomonella | reverse complement strand
AACAATGATGATGAAATCAAGATCAAGGTTATTCTTATATTAATAAGAAGATGAATAGGCTAATATGTTAGTGTTTTAAAAATCACCCCCAACTTGGGGCTTAACAGAGAAATTAAATATATATGTATAGCATAGAATTTTGTGTTTGGCTATTTTTAAATTCTTTTTAAATTGCCATTGATTTATTAAATGTGATTGACGTTTTGAAAGCCAGCCAATTTTTGAATTCTTATGCTTATTAGAGAAATGAAAATGTAGTATATAAACTTATCTCTTTATTGAGATGAGTTCTCATTTATCAAAGAAATTTGCTGTGAATAAGGTCCATTTTTAAGTAAACTATATAAACATTTATAAATTAAACAAAGGACGAAGGTAAGCTTTTACTAAAAAGATCTATTAATAATAGAAACAATTTTTTCTTATTTTAAAATATATATACATATATACATATACAGGCATGTTCTGTAAATCGAACGATTTTGAAATCAATATGATTTGCTAAATATTGATCGTTATTTCTGATGAAAAGATTGAATATTTTTTATATAAAAAATATAATAGAACCATCAGCGATGTTATATCATCCGTATCAATACCAAATTATGAGTTTTATGATTAAAAATCCATAAAAATATAAAAATATATATGATATTCTATTTTTTATATACGTTTATAGACTGAATTTTATATAAATGGAGAGAACCTATGGAATGTAATATCTACTGAAGATGTGGAATCGCGTGGCCTACAGGTGTTTTGTGATGAAATATCTACAAATCCTCTTCCTGAAGTAGAATACTATTGGACAGGAAAAAAATATCTTATAGTATATTATGGACATCAATATTTTAAATTAAAACCCCGTGTGGTACGGGAAAACCCAAATTTATTAATAAACAATTAAAATAAAAAATATATATATAATGAGGAAGAATTTTCGACCTTAAAGTAAGCAAAGTCTTTCTTAGATCCAGAGATGGATTTTTGGTTCAGTGTAAATAAAACATCTATTCCTGAAGCACCTACATCTAATCTGAAAAAGTTTTTCACAACACAGGAAGCCATAGAAGCATTTAGGTAAGATCTAATACAAAAAGAGAAATATATTTCGGGAATAATTGAGAGCTCATAACCCGTTTATAGACATTTTCAGCTTCAATATGAAGATAATATTATGCTACGAATTCGCTGTACATATGATAGTGATTTCCTTCAACGTAAACTGAATATTTCTTGTTTTGTGTACCGCCAGGTTGCATTCGAGAAAATTTTAAGTAACGGTGAAATTGAAATTGTTACTGGAGATGATATCACACTACGCTGAGATGTCACATAAATTGATATTAAAAGATACAAACATGATATGGATGTGGAAATTTCTTAACTTTTAATACTTTTAATACTATAATATGGATTTGCCGTATTCATATGACATATAAAAAGAATACAAATGTAGTATATTAAAAGATTAATTTGATATTCGGTTTTCATTACTCAGCGGAGTGTGATCGATTAGTTAATAAAATTGGTGGTTGTAATACATACTTATGTTCACAATTATTTAAATAGGATTTGATTAGACTCTAAAAAAATAATATAAACTTTTATAGAAATTCATAAGACTATTTTTTAGGCGAATTCAAAAAAAAGCTCAATCTATATAATGTTAGAGGAATATACGGTTGGTTATAGATGTTCAGGGATTCTATTTTAATATGAAATTTATTGCTAAAGAAGTCAACATATCAACATATATATAACATATATATCATATATAAAAACGTTTCTTATTCAACCTCCTTTTGAATAATCTAAGTTGATGATACGGGATAAAACAACTAATAACTGGTTATATCATACTCATCATGGATTAAAATGGGAAGATGGTGATTCGGCTTTAATGGCTGTTATTGAGGCTGCGTTTATTTATACATTCCGGATAATCCCATATCACTACCGGAATAAACAGAATGCGTTTGAAATATACGTTAACATATCATCAGGAACGTTCTAAAGAATAAGTAAACAAAAAAGTTTATTCCAAACGTTCAGAATGAATAAAGAAATGCAGCCTGAATATATTCAGTCATTAATGAAAAGAAAAAATTATATATTCTATG
>NW_023458889.1:51909-59652 GCF_013731165.1 Rhagoletis pomonella | reverse complement strand
TCAACAGCTATGGACATGAACACGCTATTGGCTGCCATGTCACAGATAATGGAAGCACAGGATACACGCATGTCACAGATGTCATCACAGCTGTCGTCACAGATGCAAGCGCTGGAGACAGGTATATCTTCACAGGTATCAGCGCTGGTGTCATCGCAGGTGTCATCCCGGTTAGAAACTCAGCTACAGGCACACAAATTACACAAATACAGGACAAACTTGAAGAGAGACAGGAGAAAGTCGAAGCAAAGGTAGAAAGTTGGAAGGTCGCCTCCGAGATTTGCAGATGAATCGTCCAGCTACTTCGGCAAGTGCTCCCAAGGTAAAGACTCCATCCTTTGACGGCACGATTCCTTTCCAAGTCTTTAAGCTCCAGTTCGAGAAGACAGCTACAGCAAATCGTTGGAGCATGGAGGATAAATCCGCTGCTCTGTTCGTGGCATTAAAAGGACCTGCAGCGGAAATCTTGCAGACAATTCCTGACTGTGAAAGGAACAATTACGATGCATTAATGGGTGCAGTGAAAATACGTTATGGTAGCGAGCACAGGAGACAGATTTACCAGATGGAGCTGGAGAATCGCTGCCAGAAGTCCAACGAGACTCTACAGGAATTCGCCTCCGAGGTTGAAAGGTTGGCTCATTTGGAAATTGGAGATGCATCTGGTGAGCACCTCGAAAGATTAAAAATCCAGAGGTTCATCAACGGAATGCGGGACGTGTATACCAAGCGGGAGACGTACGCGAATCCAAAGCCAACATTTGCTGAAACTGTCTCGTATGCTCAGACGCGTGAAACGGCGGCGCTCCTAAGTAGACCAGCCTACAAAGCAAATCGCGTGGAAGTGGAAACACCGGACGAGACAAATGAAATGCTGAAGAAGATTATCCAACTGCTGAGCTAGAAAAAGCATGGCTCTGGCAAATGTTTTAAATGTGGAAAGCCAGGCCACTTCGCCCGCGATTGAAGCGCAAGTTCCAGTGCGCTCAACAATTCAGCAGGACGCAAACGCAGGGCTGAAGGAGACGAATCCAACTCCAATCAGTCGTTAAACTAAAACGGGCCAGCAGCAAGGGGCGCGCGCTGGCTCCCGCAATTGAATGCCCCATAATCTCCGACTCGCGAATTGGCAGAAAAGCGAGGAACGTTACTGTTGGTGGATATGTGGACGGACATGAGCGAGTACTAACTGTGGATACGGGCGCATCACATTCTATCATTCGATCTGATTTGGGCACTAAAGAGGTAAGGCCATTACCTGGAGCAGGGTTGAGGACATCAACTGGTGAGGACGCCCAAGTTGTAGGAGAGGTAACATGCAAAGTCGCAATAGGGAATGTGACGGTGTTACACAAGTTCATAGTCGCGGCGATTATGGATGAAGTCAAGAATGATAGAATAAAGAGATTGCGCTTTGCGCAGGTCCGTTACTCTCGTTTACAAATCAGCTGTTCGAGTGTTGACGTCATAATATAATATTTTTGGTGGGAAGCGTATTGGTTTGCGAGGGAAACGTATTGGTTTGCGAGGAAAACGTATTGATTTGTGATATTTTTGTTAAAGTTATAAAATAAAAACGTTGTAAAATGAAGTGCGCAGTTGCGAAATGTGGAAAAACGGCGGCAGAGTGCAGTTTGTTTACTTTTCCTTCAGATCCAGAACTTAGGAAAAAGTGGATCCAGTTCTGCCGGCAAAGCAAGGATTTCCAATTTAAAACTTGCTATATTTGCATGCATCACTTTGCAAGTGAAGATTTTGAAAATAGTCTGCAGTTCGAAATGGGTAGGACGTTTATTTATTTCGTTTATTGTGTTTATATTAATGAAAGAGTTTAAAACATTTCTAAGGTTATGCAAAAAGAAGATTGTTGAAACGAGGCTCCGTGCCATCAATTTACAAGCCGGGTGATGAAAACCCGGAGCGTTCGCAAAGAGTTCATCGTCGTCAAAATACGTCGTTAATATTGGGTTTCATTGGAACGATATCCTTATTTGATGCTGTGGGCAGGCGTCACAGTTTCAGGTAAAAATTCTTGCTTATGCCTTGGCAGTTTAATTTATGTTGGCATTGTATTTCCTGAAATAAGTACGCATTGGAAGTTAGTAAAAAGTAATGTATTGTCGCAGATGCTACTTACCATGCTATGAGCACGCCCTTGCTCAACGAATTGGCCCTTTTACGCTGTTTCCTGGTTAGCGCTCTTCGATTCTCTGTAGTCTTTCTGGCATCGTATAGCTTCTATATTTGTTTCCAAGCCTTGGAGTTTTGCACTATTTGCTGTGGCTTCAATTTCATTTGGAAATCTTACTCGTTCCGTTTGCCAGCGCAACGGCGGCCACAGAATGCAATTTTTATTTGAACGCCCTACCCACTACCTGAAATAAAATAATAATATAAATAATGTAAAAGAAACACAAAATAAATTTACCGTCTTCTCGATTCAATAAATTGCCACCAGATTGTTTTATTTTAGACTTTCAACTAAATTTTATGCTATATTTACTTTTTTTCGTCGAAATTGTATGCGATTTGACAGATCGCCAACAACAACTTTTATATTATGACGTAGATGCGCAGAACGAAAAATTTTTGCACCCCTATCGGCGCAATCTTTGTATTCTATCATTCTTGGGATGAAGTCATTATTGGATTAGACTTCTTGCTTGATCAATTGCATTACAAACGTCAAGCTGTGAGGTTGTACTTTATTGTGCTCTGATTTTGGCTTTCTACTTGCTAAGTTCATTGTGCTAATTCTGTGTTAAAGTAGTGATAAAAAGTGCTTATGAGCATCAGAATGTGAAATAATTGAAGCTAAGTGAAAGTTATTGGATTTATATTAAAGTAAATTTAATTAAATTTCACTAGCATACATTCTAATTTTGCCAATCATTTGTTGCTATCATTGTTGTTGTATCCTTTGTAGTTAACTGAATTCATTTTGTTTTTGCACATTTGTTCTACTCTTTTTGTTTACTTCTTCTAGTAATTCTTGGCACAGCTGTTTGCGTTGCGTTTATTAAGTGTCATAACTGCAGTGATACTCAAACTGTTCGCTACATTTATTTAAAGCTATTTACATCAGCTCCTTAATTGTTATTATTTATTTTGTTTGTCTTCTATTAACGAGTGTATTACATAAATCTTTCAATATGAAGTGCGATCTTGATACTTGCCAAATTAAAAGCGATTCTGAACACTACTTATCGTGCTGGCTGTGTGACGGTATTTACCATCTGAAATGTGCTGGTTTGACGGGAAGAATTCTGGACGCTATTAATGATGGCAAGGGCATTCGCTATATGGTTTGCTGTTGCTCCGGTCCAGAACCGCTATAAGGTTTGCTGGTGCTCCGCCGCAAGCTTTGCTGCTCCGCCAAAAGATGTCCCCGACCGTAATCCAAGTTCAGAACCCAGATAAGAGCCGCAAGATGTCGCTGGTGACAGCCGGAACCGATCACAGGGTGTACCGCTGATGGAAATCCGAGATATACGATAGATGGTGGTTTATATGTCGAAAATTAGTAAAGTGTGTTGATATGCAGTCAGAAATATATACAAACGCAAGAATGATAGAATACAAGATTGCGCCAATCGAGCTGAGAGTAACTGGCCGTGACGTCAATAAATACCAGAATGAGAGAGCAAGACGAACTCGACAAGAAAAAGAGGAAGCATCGAACAAAAGGCAGTATTGCCAAGTTTTGAATTTGAAAAAGCACCAAATATTTATTGGTGTATTTTATGGACTTTATATGCATACATAATTATATTGTAAGGATGCCGATTCAAATTAATAAAAATCAATGTTTCTTGCACGACGGTCGATTACTTCTGGCTTGATTGAAGGTGCTGCCACATATTTTGTTGTCGCTTATGATTGTGCCATGATTTTTATTTAAATTTTTGTGAAGTTGCTTACCACGCTTATGATTGCTATAAATTTTGCTTCCATTTTTTTAAGATTTTATAATTTGGTGTCTTCAAACTAAAACCAAAAGCACCAAAAACGCACCAAGCACCAAACTCAAAAATGTTCGCGTTTTGAATACCCACTAAATTTGGTGCGAAAAGCATTAAGTTGGCAACAGTGAATGTAAACAAAAGTATTTTATGACGTCAGCGATTGGGTGGATGCTGTCAAATCGACGATGAGAGGGTTAGCGGTCCGCGAATGGCGCGACCTTTATTTTCTGGATCGTGATACAAACGTACATACGGACATATGTATATACATATATAGATGCTCCACCGCTAGAAAAGTGTGTAAATAATGCACACATAGTTAATTATCAAATATTTAATAAATATGTATATATATACATATATATGAATGGAAAAGTCTGTTGATGTTGAAAACAAACAAAATTTAATTTGAAATAAAATAAAGTGTTATAATTACTTATTATTTTTATTTATTAGATATTTAATGAAGAAATAAAGTTTCTTAATATTATTACATTTTTTTCAGCACATATCATAGAATTTTTATGATATTTACAAGTATTTATATGTGTATTGCTGATGGAAATCCAAGAAATCCGATACAAGGTGGTTTATATGTCGAAAATTGGTAAAATGTATTGGTATACATATATACATACGTATTCTCATACATACATCTATATGCAAACGTACATACATACATATGTATATACATATATAGATGCTCCACCCCTAGAAAAGTGTGTTAATAATGTTCACATAGTTAATTGCTAAGTATTTAGTATGTATGTGTGTATGAATGGAAAGGTCTGTTGATGTTGATGAGAACAAATAAAATTTAATTTGAAATAAAAGAAAGTTTTATAATTACTTATTTATTTTGATAATAAGAATTTTAAACATAAATGTCCGCAATTATATGAATTATTGCTTTGGGTTTTATTATAGTTATATTTAATGTATTTTCCTAAATACTTTATTATTTGCTTAGGAGGCTGTAAGTTTCCAAAGCCATCGAAGTAATCAATCTCATTATCGTTTTTCCAGTATATATATGAATGGAAAGGTCTGATGATGTTGATGATGTGAACAAATAAAATTTAATTTGAAATAAAAGAGAGTTTTATAATTACTTACTTATTTTGATAATAAGAGTTTTAAACATAAATGTCCGCAGTTATATGAATTATAGCTTTGCTGTTTATTATAGTTATATTTAATGTTTTTCCTAAATACTTTATTAAATGTTCAGGAGGCTATAAGTTTTTCCAAAGCTATCGAAATAATCAATCTCATTATCGTTTCCCAGTATTTGATCTATCCAAATTTATTATTCCACATTCTCTCTTAAATGGTTTACATGGTAAAGTGTCACACATGAATACCCCTCTAAAATTTGGAATAAATTTTGAATACTTCTTCAAGTGTACATCAGTAAGAGGTCTTCTAGGTAGCTTCATTAAGAGTTTTTTGATATGGTTTTAAATATAATCCGAATCCCTTTTTATAAGGCTTTAAGAATATGTCTTTTCCCTTTGAAATAGCTTCCATTGTATTATTATGACGTTTTGCCTCCAATAACTGCTCCTTTCCAGTCTTTATAGCATTGATTGTTTTAATAATTCCTGCTGTACCGCCAGATAGACTTCCAAGTGCTCCTAATGCTACGATTAAAGGCGCTAATGCGGAAATCCTCCAGATTTAGGTAATGATATTACACATGGTGTTTTTGTTATAGATTTTTTTACTCTGAAAATATTATTTACAACCTTTCGTGAAATTTTTATGACATCTTTTAAGTTATCACTTTTCTTTAAATTTTGTGTAGCACTTTTTAAGGCATGATTGAAGAGCTGATAACCAGTTTTTCCTCCCACTTTTTTAGTTTTTACTATAAGCGTACCCCATTCCGGATTTCGTTTTTGTCTTCATTATATTTATAACTAACCAAGCATTCGTTTTCTCATTAAGATTGCTATCCTTCGCTTTAACTCTTTCCCAAACCTTCTAAATTAATTTTTTATCAGCAATATGTCCGTTATCTAAATCTTTATTATATAAATATAATATATCATGTTCTCTACAAGCAGTGTCTAGTAGATTAATCCCTCAATCTCCTCTTACTAAAAGTTTCCGTAGTTTCGTTCCAGGTCCACAAAATTGATAACGAGGCAAATGAAGTTCAATAGGAAGCATATTAATTATATTATTTATAAAACCTTTTCCAACGACTAACAATTTATAAATAAACCTTTTTTCATAAATAACTCTTATATAAAATAATATTATATTCAAATAAACGCTGAAGTTTTTTAATAAATCTATGGTTCTATATAATTAAATTTTAAATTTCTAAATACTAATTCAACAGTTAAGTTATATTCAAATACAATATTATTATATGATTTAGAATAAACTTCTATATCATAAATCGCTTCCCTACTTTTTCTATTACAATACTTTAATTTAGTCTTAATATCTAAACCCCTTCTTTCATATTCATGTTGGTTTTGATGTTGCTCCATTATGTACTCCTCAATTTCCCCGCCAACCACTGTTAAAAATTTGCCATTGTCATCCTCTTCGTCCCATTTTTTGTTAAAAAAAAGCATGGGCTGCTCTGACTGGGATGCCCAAAACCTGTAACCGGGGACCCTCGTCTTCATCTTCAATACATATATAAGGGGTTTTCATGTCTTCAAAGCACTACATCTCCAATTCGAAGTCGAAGTTGTACTCTCCATGATGATCGCTATTGAGGATTCGATTGATTCCAGGCATTATGTGTTTTAGTAGCTTTAAACAAAGTAATAATTTCTTGTGTACAGTATTAGGTTATTTATACACATTTCATAACTATATAAAAAGCATTGAGGTAAACTGTTGATAAAGAACATATTTAAATATACATATATTTTAGTAATCTATTTTATACTTCATAATATGATTCAATTAAAATGTGGAAATAATCTTAAACTCAATGTTGCTGTCAAAGAATATATTTACTTTTTATTACCCTATTTAAATTTTATTATATGATTCAAATCAAATGCTAATATTATAAATAGCCTTGATCTTGATTTCATCATCATTGTATGCCTAATAAGTATAGTAACGCCAAGTGGACGATAACGAATCCCACATAAACATATAAAAAATGCTTATAAAAGTATGTATATATTTAAATGTTTTATTCATCCAGCATTATTCATTCATATATTGCTAACTTAGTGAGAAAAGTTGTTAAGCATACTTTTTATGAAAACTCATATTTTGATATAGAAAGCAGGAGATATTAATAACACATCGTTTCGAAAAATGATTAAGATACTTGTTTTTCTCGTTTATATTCATTGAAAGACAAATTTTTAAATTCAAAAGAGTCACCGAATGTCTAACAAATTCAAAAATAATACGAAATCTTTCTATCTTTCACATATGAATGGAAAGATCACTTATGATGTTGATGATGAGAACAAAAAAAAATTTATTAGAAATAAAATAAAGTTTTATAATTACTTATTTATTTTTATTTATTATTAGATATTTAATGAAGAAATAAATTTTCTTAATATTATTACATTTTTTCAGCACATATCATAGAATTTTCATGATATTTACAAGTATTTATATTTATATTTTTTATATATATAAATTCTGTAAATTTGGACAATTTAAATCATCTAAATTGTATAAAATAATATCGTATCCGAATAAAAGTTGAATCCATCTGATTTTCTCAAATCCTTTAACATAGAATATATAATTTTTTCTTTTCATTAATGACTGAATATATTCA
>NW_023458889.1:48432-51809 GCF_013731165.1 Rhagoletis pomonella | reverse complement strand
CTCAATGCTATGCGTACCATAACAGATGGCGCCCAACGGGGTAGCCTCAGGTCTGATCAGGTTGACTGGTCCTGACTGCCACATTAGGCTTCACCATCCCGCAAGTCCCAGGGGGGCATGTGATTGCTGCCCCTTGCTGCGTTGCGGCGGGATGAGTGGAGTAAAAGGCTTCTCCGAGACTTCACGTCACGTCCTCCGGAATTTTGTATTCACCCGGTGAGGCAGTGCTAAACGCACTTAGGTTTTTTGTAGTTTGACTTTGTTTTTCTCCAAATTGTTCAATGGTCCGATATGTCGGCATGGGAGATGGGGAAAATTTGTCCGCTAAGTGGGGTTTAGTATAAATAGATTTTCGTAGTAAATTTTTCTCTTGCCGAATATTTTTTTTTATTTTTATTTTTTTCACCTCGTGTTTTTTTTTGGAAAAAAAGTGATAATTAAATTTTTCTTTCGGACCCCAGCTCACTCCATAGGTCTGCGGTGGCGCTTCTGAGCGCCTTCGTATTGCGATGGAGTGGGCTGTGACGCCAACCACGAATGACTATCGGGGTCTCAGTCACCCCACATGTCTCAGGGGGGCATGCGTGACTGCCCCTTGATGCATTGCGGTGGGGTGCACTGAGACCGAAAGATAGTTCAGCAACTTGCACGCGAAGTCCAGTACACCCTTCAAGTCTGGAGGGGCATTCCATAATGCCGGCTTTCCATTGCGGTTGGCTGTGCTGGACCAAATAGCGACTTTTGTGTTTGTTTTCCTTGTACCTTATTTTCTCGTAGACTAGTGCCTTCCTAATGTTAGGGGGGTCAGCATTCCCACTGACTTTGATAAATATATATTTCCTATTTATAAACAAAGTATACCGATCTTATAAATACATGTATATGACCACGTATATTTAACTAACAACCTTATACGCTTATGTACTAACTATCTATATTTTTATTGTTTTTTTTCGGTACATATGTTCATATTCAGTACGGCTACTGAATAAAAGTTTGATATTTTTTTTAATATATTATATATTATAAATATATATATATATATTATAAATATAATAAAAGAAAAATGGCCACTATATAACTAAAGACTTAACATGATAATAATAATAGAAATAATGAAGAAATAAATTACATATAAAAATATATATTTTTTTTTATACAAAGGAAAAAATAGAGAAAAAGAAGATTTAAAGAAAAGGATTAAAAAACCTAAAAGCAAATCAAAACCAATAAATCTAGAAATATAGGGGAAGATTATTAGATTAAATAATTACTTAACTAACTTAATTGAATTTTTTTGTTATTTATTTTTTGTTAACTATACTTACCTGCATTGCTTACTAAGACTTACCTAGAATAAGACTTACATAAACTTGCCATACCTATACTCACCGGCAGAACTTAATTTATCTTTATCTATATACATACCTATCTAAACTACCGGACTTACCCCATACATACTTACCTTAGTCGCAATCACTTAAGAGTTAAGCATACTTACTTTTTTTATTAGATGTTAGGATTTAGGTTAGTTAGCTTTAAAAATTAGTTTTAGGAATTAGAATTAATAATAGTAATAATAATTTGGCGCTTACACATATGTTAGTGTTTGGCCGAGCTTCTCCTCCGATTTGTGGCGTGCGCCTTGATGTTGTCACACAAAGCGGAGGGACCTACAGTTCTACGTCGACTCCGAACGGCGATTGCATTTTTATGAGAAGTGTTTTTCATGGCAGAAATACACTCGGAGGTTTGCCATTGCCTGCCGAGGGACGACCGCTGTTAAAAAAATTTTTTATTTTTTATTTTTGCGATGTTGCTTTGACCAGGGTTTGAACCCAGGCATTGTGGAGTGGAAGCGCGCACTGCTTACCACTACACCACAGCGGCGGAATTAGAATTAAGGAATTCAATTATTAATAAAACTGTAATAAAATGGTAATGTTGACCCTTTTCTTTATGTAGGAAGGCACATTAGGGCCTTGATAAAGGGGCTACTGATATTAGGGTGAGCCAGTAGCCATGGCGAGGGTTATCCAGCACTAGGCACCACAATACCAGCGCTGGTGCCTCATATTCGGCCTTAGTTTTTTTTTGTTCTTGGTTCATTTCTTCTTATTTCAGTTTAGTTTGGATTCTGCTTTCTTTTGATTTTTTAGTTTATTTTAAATATTTCAATTTAACGTTCTTTTTTCAGTTTTTTTATTGTTGTAACGGATTTTTTGTAATTTTTTGAATTTTTATTTGTTGTGTGTCCGTCCGTTGGGATGTTTGACAAGGCATGACTGTTTCTCTGCTATGGCGCAGGGAACAGTAGTGAGGGCCAGAGCCCCGCCTAGCCGACATGACTAGCCACAGTGCTCCCTTTTTGTCCTGCCGCCTGCACTAACTACTGCTCCCATGTATGCGTACCATAACAGATGACGCCCAACGAGGTAGCCTGAGGTCTGGTCAGGTTGACTGGTCCTGACGGGCACATTAGTCTTCACCATCCCGCAAGTCCCAGGGGGGCATGTGAT
This sequence comes from Rhagoletis pomonella, assembly GCF_013731165.1. Classification (NCBI taxonomy): domain Eukaryota; kingdom Metazoa; phylum Arthropoda; class Insecta; order Diptera; family Tephritidae; genus Rhagoletis; species Rhagoletis pomonella. Next base: position 49,290 of record NW_023458889.1, on the reverse strand, counting down.
TGCTGCCCCTTGCTGCGTTGCGTCGGGATGAGTGAGGTTGAGTGTGCTGGCTCGGATCAGACCTCTTGGTCAGCAACCGAAGGCTTCTCCGAGACTTCACGTCACGTCCTCCGGAGTTTTATATTCACCCGGGGAGGCAGTGATAAATGTACTTAGTTTTTTTTTGTAGTTTGACTTTTTTTTCTCCAACTTTGTTCAGTGGTCCGATATGTCGGCACGGGAAAATAGTCCGCTAAGTGGGGTTTAGTTTAAATAGATTTTTCTTTTAGTTTTTTTTTTGCCGATAATTTTTTTTATTTTTTTTCACCACGTGTTTTTTTTTTTCTCAAAATAGTGATAATTAAATATTTCGTTCGGACCCCAGCTCACTCCATAGGTCTACCCTGGCGCTCCTGAGCGCCTACGTATCTCGATGGAGTGGGCTGGGAATCCAACCAGCGCTGACTATCGGGGTCACCCCACATGTCTCAGGGAGGTATGGTTAACTGCCCCTTGCTGCATTGCGGCGGGGTGCACTGAGACCGGAAAATAGCTCAGTAAAATTGTACGCGAAGTCCAGTCACCCTTCAAGTCTGGAGGTGCATTCCACTATGCCGGCTTTGCATTGCGTTTGGGTGTGCTGGACCAAACAGCAACAAGTGTTTTGTTGTTTTGTAGCATATACTTAACGTAGACTAGTGCCCTCCTAAAGTCAGAGGGGGTCAGCATTCCCATTGACCTTGATAAATACGTTTTTCTTATATCAAAAAAATTATACCCAATTGAACTTTAAAAACATGTATATGACTACCTATATTTATCTAACCAACCATATATGCCTATTTACTAAAAATATATTTTGATTGATTTTTTTTTGCC
>NW_023458889.1:45002-48332 GCF_013731165.1 Rhagoletis pomonella | reverse complement strand
GCGCGTATATTCGTATTTATTATGCGGGCTGAATGATTATTGAAATTTTTTTTGAATTGTTGCCGATCAGGCACGCCAGTATCGCGCCACTCGGCTAAATGTCGTGATTTTTTTATTTTTATTTGAATATTTTTCTCGGACGTTCTTTGGCTTAGGCTGTTAACAGCAAGCTTTACTTAACAAAAAAACTTCTCGGATTTTCGATTTTGGTTTGAGCTCTGCGGGAGCCAAGCGTTCAGCTCCTGTTGTAGATTTTTAATCTGAACTTGTCTTGCCAATTGAAGTTGATTCACTGTATGGAACAGCAGCAAAGCCTTACGCGCAGTAGCTCTGTGAGAGGTAGCGGCGTCAAGTCAAGTGGGGCCGGGAGAAATAACACTCCTGCTATGCCAGCAACTAATCCTCCCGTGATGCATTCACCTATTGCTGACCACACTGGAGGAGTTCCGCCTCCAATTCCGATGGCCAATCATTCTCCGGGACTTAAAGTTGATAGCCTCACCACCTGGGAAATCGGTCCAGAATATTTCCGCTACCTCCATGACTATGCTTTCGGGAAGACAGGAAAATGATAGGTCTTTGCCAGGGAATACCGGTTTTGGTGAAGGTACTGCAGAAGATATAGGAGATTCGTGGGTAGGGGTGCTTCATCAGCTCTTACGTACTTCGTAAGAAGAAATGAGAGCTGAAATGAGAACAAAGCGGGAAAATATGAGCGCATTAAGTGCAGTGGTAACTGCATCTCAAACTGCACCCGATGGCCCTAGGGACTTTGCTCCTATCGGACGCAATCCGACAAAAGCCACTTTGAATAACCGACCAAATTTCTCCACCAATATTGTCATTAAGCCACAGGATTGGAAGGTATCCTATGGAGGCACCGGTAGCGTTTCCGATTTTCTCTTCAAGCTAAATACGCTGTGCGAGCGCACGCAATGCACAAATGAACAGGTGATGGTAAGTTTCCAACTATTTTTGTCAGGGCGAGCTGAGGAATGATATTGGTTGTTCACTAGGCAGAACCCAGATGCGACTTATCCCTTCTTGTGCTATTCTATCAGGCGGGAATTCGGCACCTTAAAGAGTGACCATGAGATCATGACGGAGATCTCAATGCGTCGTCAGAAGGCTAGTGAATCATATGATACGCTTTATACAGATATATTAGCCTTGAACGCGAGACTAAGGGAGCCGATGTCGGAGAACCTCTTGATGGACATGTTGAAGAGGATTCTTAACAGAAGCCTGAAGTTGATGCTTTTCAATGCCGGTGCACACACCCTACATGACCTACGTGACGTTGCTAGGAAAGGCGAACAGATCCTGAAGGAAACCAGGAGCCCTGTACCGAACTATTCAGGACGGCGTGTCAACGAAACAATGGCTATCACACCGGATGAGTGGACAGTAGCAATGGATGGAGAAGTTTATCCACAAGTGGAAGCGCTAAATTTCCATAGGACTAGGAAACCGGACTACTCAGGGATACAGTGCTGGAACTGTGACAAGATGGGACATTCTTACATCTATTGCGAGGAAGCGATTCGGAACGTGTTCTGCTTCAAGTGTGGACAGAAGGGGGTGGTCACTAGAGATCATCGGCGACAGGGAAACCGGAACCCAAGCGAGAAGGCAATCGGGGAGTCTCGTTCGGCACCCTAGCCCCCGAAGCAGGGAGTACAGGAGCAACCGCCACCTGTACTAAACCAAAAAGTAAGCCGATCCCAGCCAGAACAGTTCGTTTGCATGGAGATGTCAGTAGTTCGTAGAGTAGTACCAGTCCTGTCCCTCGAGGGTTTCACCACGGGTCATCATAACCTTCCCAGATAGTTCCGATAGTTCTGATTCCGAGTGTATGATTTCTTCTACAGCCAATGCTTTGCAGGTTCGAATTCTTAGAGCTTCGCGTAGGGACGTCGCCTGCCAGACTTAATTCCCAGTTAGTTTAGAGCAAAGAGAAGAGGACATGAACGGATAAGAGCGGATATTTTCGAAGAAGAACCCAAACTTGTGGTTTCGGAAAACATACTACAGTGTAGGAAAAGATATTCTAGCCGAGTAAATATGCGTAAACTTTTGCAAGGTACGAAAATTCTGATAACACCAGATGAAGGACCGCTAGCAAAGATTAAAATACACGGTGGTTTCGTTGTTGGTTTATTAGATTCCGGAGCAAACGTTTCCATTCTTGGAAACGGATGCGATAATTTCCTAAAAAGAAACAGTTTAAAATAGCATCCTTTCCGCGCGTTTGTTTACACGGCTGGTGGAAATCAGCAGAAAATACTTGGCTCGATATCTTCACCGGTCACTTTCAAAAACATTACGAGGACTATCGCTTTTATCTTGTACCGTCATTAACCCAAGAGGCATACCTGGGAGTTGATTTCTGGAAGGCATTTGCGTTAGCTCCCGATGTATTGCCAACCGTTTCGTGTTTAGACTTTCCAAATGAAGATGAGCCAAACTTCCATCAGCTCACACCATATCAGAAGAAAGCATTTCAAGAAGTTGTTCAGGAGTTTCCCTCGTTCGAAAAGCAAGGACTAAGTCAAACCAGTTTAGTGATGCACCTTATAGACATGGGTGATGCAGTGCCAATTAAAATTAAGCACTTTCGTCTTTCACCACCCAAGCAGGCGGAAGCCTATAGCGAAATTGAAAGGGTACTCAAGATGGGAGTGATTGAGGAATCGAATTCACCGTGCTGTAGTCTAGTGGTTCTAGTCCGGAAACCAGGCAAGGTCAGGTTGTGCATTGATTCCACTAAGGTGAACGCGGTCACAAAGAAGGACTCGTATCCGTTGCCCCATATTAATGGGCTGTTGAGCAGGTTAAAGGATGCATATTTTATAAGTGGTATAGATTTGAAGGATGCTTTCTTTCAAATCAAATTAACGGAATCGTCTAAGGAAAAGACGGCATTTGCGGTTCCAGGTCAGCCATTGTACCACTTTAAAGTAATGCCCTTTGGCCTGTGCAACGGACCACAAACAATGATTCGGCTGATGGATAAGGCTATCCCTTCACGTCTTCGCCTACCTGGATGACGTGGTGGTGCGCAGCTCAGACTAAGATCAGTTGGAATTATTGAATGGAGTGGCGAAATGCTTGCGGGATGCGGGACTCCCTATCAACGTAAAGAAGAGCAAGTTCTGCCTGAAGGAAATTCGGTATCTCGGGTATTTGATAGGGAATGGTTGTTTGAAAGTAGACCCAGGCAAAATAGAACCTATAAAGGATTTTCCGATTCCAAAATCTCCTAGTCAGATTCGCAGGTTTATAGGAATGGCTAATTGGTACAGGTCGTTTATTACCAATTTTGCAGAT
>NW_023458889.1:41944-44992 GCF_013731165.1 Rhagoletis pomonella | reverse complement strand
CAGAGAATTTTCCAGCTTTCGGGGTCCCTCAATTCGTCCATAGTGATAACGGGAAGCAATTCATTTAGAAGGAGATGCAACAGTTTTTTGAAAACTATGGGGTTGTTCACATTAAGACGGGGTTATACTCACCGTAGGCTAACGCCTCTGAACGAGTGAACAGAGAGATTGTTTCGAAGGTAAGAATATTCCTGAAGGACAAGCAAGATCACATGGACTGGGACAAACATACTCCCGAAATTTTGTCGGTTTTAAGAAGCGATTACCCAACGCCGATATAGGGCTCGCCATACTTCGCGTTATTTGGACAAAATATGATACAACACGTGTCAGCCTCTAACATACTGGAGAAACTTGGTAGCCTAAGACAAGACGAAATCCCGATTACAAGCAGAGCTGACAAGCTAGCAAAAATTCGCGAACACATACGAAAGAACCTTGAGCAAGCGCAAGACAGAGCAGCGAACACGTACAACAAACGTACGCGAGTTGTGAATTACCGGGAAGGACAAGAAGTATTCCGGAAAAACTTCGCTCCTAGCAATTTTAAGCAAGGCATAAATGCTAAATTCTTGCCTAAATATATCAAGTGTCTTGTTCTGCGAAAGGTAGGCAATGCTTTGTACGATTTAGAGGACTTGAATGGCAAACCGATCGGGAGGTTCCATGCATCTGACATCCGGCCATGACACTGTCATCTGTCACGAAGAGCGATCCGAAGTAAAGCATTTCTTCCAAAATTTAATAATCACGTTTTTTCTCAAATTTATATATATACACGTTTTTTCCAATATTAAACTTAGCGACAGGGTGTAACCTTGACCGCCCGCAGACTGCCCGGGGTCCAACTGTGCATGGCTTTTCCTCGAAGCTAAGTCATGCAGGGCTGTAACTCGCTTCTGTAACTCTTCCCTACCGATCATATCTCTGCTGGTAGAGAATATACGTTTTTGATTACTACTCCTTAGCAGTAGAGAACAACGCGGCGAGTTCATATAGGGCCACATTGTGAAGACCGACTAAGTTCGGTCGGGGGTTGCTAACTCTAGCCAACGAATGTGAATAGAGTATCTTTTTTTCTCTTACTGTCCTTTTCACTGGGCGCTTTGGCGGTCGTATCCTCCCCGAGCATCTATATTCATAGGACGTTCACGCGCGCTCCCACCGGGAGTCGTGAGCTGCCTGACAATCCGCACTCCCATTAGGATGGTCTTTTAGGAGTTTTGACGAGTTCTCCTTATCAAAATGTCTACTTCATTTAGGAGTTTTGACGAGTTCTCCTTTAAGAAAATATCTCTTGGGCCGCAAACCCATAATGAATAAGAAACTATATAAATATATACACGTTTTCCCCAGCCGCCGGACGGCTATAAACTCGCGGCCAAGTGTCCTTTTCAGGACAGTCTGCCCTGTGGTCTTCTTAGCGGTGTTGAATTAGTGGGGGACAGGGTGTTAAGACCGACTAAGTTCGGCACTTTGGGGGGTAGGCTTCTCTGGCCTAAAACAATAGAGAACCACCGCAACACCGGGCTTGATTGTTGGCCCAAGGTTTACTCGGTGTAATTCGGACTCAAACATTTCGAAAAGAACGCTAATTCAATCTGAATTGATTATACAACCAGGTTGAGTTTTAATCCGAATTTACTGGGCAAACTTTGACCCAACCATACATTTCTTACCAGTATTACTATAAATCACCCTGACTTACTAAAACCCCAGATTGAACCTTTCAAAACATTAAATTCATTGCTTTACGAATACAAGAATGATAGGACCCGACTCAGTATTAACCAGATCAGTAAACCTATTGCTCCAGAGATCGGCTATAAAATAACGAGTCCACCCAGCATTACAAGCGAATACTGACGCGGAATATTGTACATGCGTTGACCTCGGTATTTACGTAACTTCAAACTTAACTTATTAGACTACCAATACTGAGTCGGACGAACCCTGACTGCCACTTGACGTAACTACGGGGTATTATTTTTTTTGCCCGGCTAATTACTAATTCTTTTTTTTCTGAGACTATATCTCAGGGGTGAGTCGCGCCCCACGTTCTTGTGATTTTACCACCCAGTTCTCTTGCCGGACGCCTCGCAAAAGACAGTTAACCCTTTTCCTGCTCGCTTCCGTGACGAGTCGGGAAGTGAAGCAGGTTTGTCATGGGTTACTGTTCGCCGCAAAAAATATAAATAATTTATTCTTCGGCAGATAGCGCACCCGGTAGCATGTCAGAAATTTCACCATCTCATAATTTTCTAGAGTGTACGGCAACGCTAAAACTGCATGGAAGGTCTGCCATTCTGCGATAGCTGTGTTCCTTGCGGACACGGTTGCTGATTGTCACTAGTTCCAGCAGGTCTGTTGGTCTACTTGTTTTTTGGTTAATAAACGCTTTCCCGCGGACAGCTACGTTTTCCTTACTTCATCTGACTGCTGTCCATTTGATGTTAAATGCGTTTTCATTACCGCAGTGCATGTCAAAGACTGTCGTCAACTTTCAGTGTCAGATGATTGACATTCCGTTTTCATTACTGACGTCAAATGTGAGGTTAATTTTTACAAAAAGTGTAGAATACCGACCTTTTAGCTGTAGAAAACCCAGGTGTGTAATTTGGTGGAGCTCTTCATGCTGATTTTAACCTTACCAAAGTTGTTTGGCGCGGGTGGGAAATTGAAGGGATATACGAGGTTAAGTTAAATTTTTTCGATACTTTGAAATATCAATATTTTATGAACTACATAGCCGATTAGACAACTAATGATGTCAAAATAAAGATGATTAGTTAATCGTTCAGTTGATGTACATAATTTTCCTGATTTTTTATTTTTTTTTTGCTTAGATTGGTATTTCGTTTTCTTTTGATTTTCAGCTTGTTTTAAATTTTTACGTTCTTTTTCAGCTTTTTCTGTTTAAACGGATTTTTTTTTGAATTTTTTTTTGCTACGTGTCCGCTATGGCGCAGGGAACAGGAGTGAGGCAAGAACCCCACCCAGCCGACATGACTAGCCACAGTGCACCCCATTGTGTCATGCCGCCTGCAC
>NW_023458889.1:38602-41844 GCF_013731165.1 Rhagoletis pomonella | reverse complement strand
AAATTTTTGAACTCGATTAATCTTCCAGGGAGACCTCACATACTGAAATTAAAAATAGGTTTGACAGTTATCATGTTGCGGAATATTAATCAGCGAAAATTCTGCAACGGAATGCGACTCGCAGTTAAGAAATTGATGAAGAACGGAATGTAAGAAAAGATTTTAACGTGGCCTTTCAAAGGTGAAGAATTCCCATGATTCCATTTAATGATGATGATTCAATTAAAAAGATTTGAATTCCCAATTCGATTGACATTTGGAATCACAATCAATAATGCTCCAGGTCGAACTTTGGAAAAGTATGGTTTAGATTTAGATGCGGTTTGCTTCTCAGATGTTGCGTGTTCCTGTGTCGGCAAACCAGATATCCTTGATATCTATGCAGAGAATGGAAAAATAACAAATATTGTGTGCACGCGAGTACTTATTACATAACCAAACACATATGAAACGTATGATTTGTTTCTTTAATAACACTGGTCTACAAATTTCAACTTTTTTTCTGCGAATAAGACGGGACCTGGTGTTTCTGAACGGATTTTTCGTGCTGAACACGAATCCGGGGTCAAAAATGTCCCATCACGTCACGTTTTCGAGAAAAAAGGGGTTGAAACCCCTAAAAACAGCGTTTTTGGCCATTTTCGAAAAATTATAGAGCTGAACCCTGACGTGGTACAAATTTTGCATATATCAGAAATTAAAGGCTAAACCGTGCCCTTTCGAATGAGCCCTATGCCGAATTGATCGCGTGCACCCTTAAAGCAGGGGGTGTATTTGTGTTTAGGGGTGCAGGAAAAATTGATCACAGAAAGAATTTAATCTTAAACGATCATAGAAAATTAATAATGCCAAGGTTTTAACTATATTAAAAGTCGCTGATTACGAATCTGCAGTTGGTTAGTTAGTTTTATTTGGTCGTTTAAGATGAAATTCTTTCTGCGATCAATTTTCCCTGGACTCCTAGACACAAATACACCCCCTGATCTAAGGGTGCATGCGATTAATTCGGCATAGGGCTCATTCGAAAGGGCACGATTTAGCCTTTAATTTCTGACATATACAAAGTTTGTAGCACGTCAGGGTTCAGCTCTACAATTTTTCAAAAATGTCCAAAAACGCTGTTTTTAGGGGTTTCAACCCCTTTTTTCTCGAAAACGTGACGTGATGGGAAGTTTTGGACCCCAGATTCGTGTTCAGCACGAAAAATCCGTTCGGAAACACCAGGTCCCGTCTTATTCGCAAAACCCTTGTAGACCAGTGTAATTTATCGTCCATATAACAGAAATATGCTACAGAAAAGCGTGGCAGGGTAGAGCTAGTATTTAATAATTTTTAAAGGTGGTTTTTAAATTTAAATGGCAAAATCTATTATCTTAAATGCATTTTCTTCAAAAACCGCCGTGCCGATGGGCCACGAAGAGGTGGTGTTCAACACTTATATAAGTTTTGTACGTTTGAAGTAGTCCAGGTAAGCATAAGAAGTTACTAGTATGCAACCTGGTACTGTTGACAAAATATTTTTTTTATTTTCACTTTTATTTCAACATAGATTGATTAAAAGAAAAGCACTGATAAAAATAAAATATTTTACACAAAAAGGGTTGAAATTTTGATATTCTTTCAGTATTTTGTTTGTAAGTTAAATATAAGTGGCATTGTGCTACTTTGATTGCACGGCCGAGTAATCATAGTCAACTTATGTACAGTAGTCGAAAAAGTTATAGCCGAACCAAATTTTTACAAGTTTTAAAATATTTTTTTTGTTATTTAAATTTGGTTAGTTTTTTTAGTTCTTTCTTTAATAATATCCGAATAAATACACGTTTTAAAGGCAGTGTCACACGAGTGGGTATTTGCCGAAATTTGCTGCAAATCGTATCCTATTGTGTGAATACCCAAATATTTTTCTTTATCCCAATCACGAAAACTAATTTGTTGAAATTTTTCAATAGAAGATTCCTGTATTGCACCCAAGGTTGGCAATCTTTAAAACATTTTTTTAAGTGTTAAAAACCTTGTTTAAAACAATGGATAAAAATCACCTATATTTAAAACATGTTTTAAAACATTTTGCTTTAAGCTAGTTTAAAACATATATAAAAAAACATCAATCATATAATTAATAGTTTTCGTACTTTTCAAAAGTTTTATTTGCAACATAATGCCCCTATCGTCCGAATTTATTTCATCCGCCCGTAGTGAATACACGGAAACGAAAAGTGAACCGGTTCGGAGAAGGCTGAATGCATTTGAGTTAAATTGTAGACACTTGCAATAGCAACTCTGAACTCGGTGATTTCCGAAACTACAAAAAGTCCCAATAACAAAACGAAAACATAGAAAATGGATGAAGAAGGTATATTTCACCAGGTTCTGTGAGTACTAGTACAATATCAATAACACTGGATCACAAATTTTAGTTTGGGTTTTGTTCTCCAAACGCCACTATCAAATTTCTATGCTCGGTTATTCCAAAAATCGCGTTGATTTTTTTCTATGGATACGTTTTCGAGATATTTGCAATTTACTGTTATTCAGCTTAAAACAAAAAATGGTTCCACTTAATCGCGTATACCTTACAAACCAATTTAACGATCTTCAAATGAGAGACGTCAGGTCAAAGCTAATAAAATTCTCCATAAACCACATATCACAGCGCATGGCAGTGCACGCGAGTGACGAAAGCAGCTACAGTAACATGCTGAAATGACTCGCTCATATATACACGAGATTTGGAAATTTTTATCCAGACGTCCAATCGACATGTTTGAGATATCGTCGGAAAGGTATTGCAGAGTGTGTTCAGAAAATGTACTCAAGCTTCATAAACGATTAACTGGATTCTTAAAAATTAGGCTAAGGTGTTGCCAAACAAAAAACGTCTTACTGCTTTTCCCGGTTTAAGGGGGCATGAGGGTACACCCACTATATTTAGTGTTATTTTATAGGCCAATACCTTTCAAACGATACCTTATATATTAAGTTCCGGCTACTAGTTGGAAAGATATAGAGTGTCTCCACTACGAGATGCTTTGGTATGTACCTGGCGTCTGTACGTACCTTCATTTAATCTCTTTCAAACTTTCAGGAATTAAGTCCGCCTTTTGCAAATTAAATAAGTTCTCTGCAAGAAGGTTTGTTTAAAAAAATACGTATACACTGTTATGGTGCGCATAGCATTGAGAGCAGCAGTGTGTGCAGGCGGCATGACACAATGGGGTGCACTGTGGCTAGTCATGTCG
>NW_023458889.1:34418-38502 GCF_013731165.1 Rhagoletis pomonella | reverse complement strand
AAATCGCGTTGATTTTTTTCTATGGATACGTTTTCGAGATATTTGCAGTTTACCGTTATTCAGCTTAAAACAAAAAATGGTTCCACTTAATCGCGTATACCTTACAAACCAATTTAACAATCTTCAAATGAGATACGTCAAGTCAAAGCTAACAAAATTCTCCAACATATCACAGCGCACGGCAGTGACTCGCTTATATATACACGAAATTTGGAAATTTTTATCCAGACGTCCAATCGACATGTTTGAGATATCGTTGGAAAGGTCTTGCAGAGTGTGTTCAGAAAATGTATTCAAGCTTCATAAACGATTAACCGGATTCTTAAAAGTCAAGCTAAAGTGTTGCCAAACAAAAAACGTTTTACTGCTTTTCCCGGTTTAAGGGGGCATGAGGGTACACCCACCATATTTAGTGTTACTCTATAGGCCCATACCTTTCAAACGATACCTTAGTTGCAAAGATATAGAGGTAAATGTGTTTTGGTTCGTGTCTCCACTACGAGATGCTTTGGTGTGTATGTGGCGTCTGTACGTACCTTCATTTAATTTCTTTCAAACTTTCAGGAATTAAAGTACAAAAAAACTTAGAAGGTTTTGTTCCAGGATGTTTTGATTCGTATGCCTTTGTGGGCGTGGCTGCTGCCTTAATTTCGAAAAAAAAAGGCAATTTTTTAAACTACCACTGAGGCCGCACTACTCAGTCCATGTCATTGATGTGGATATCAGTAGAAGGGTATTCAAACAAGCTATCTAGCGCTGTCTTTTGTGTTTATAAAATATAAATATGTCATAACGTCACCGCCTGAGAACTGAAAATGGGTCTGGTGAAAATATACATTTCGGGCAATTTTTCTCAGGAACTGGTTGGTCGATTTTATTCTAGGTTTTCTCAAGTCTAGCCCAAAACGTTAGCTTTCGTTTGGTGTATGCCTTATATCTGGGAAAACTCTTGGTGTGGAGTTATGGCGATTCAAATTGAAAAACGTCGCCCCAAATAGCGACCAATGGTTTAAAATTAACATATTCGTTTAATTTGGTTACTTTGAGATATAAAAATAACATACCCATTTCCACGAAAAAAATTGCCCATTCCCCTATTGCCACTTAAACCGAAATTCCCTGCAAATCGGAAGAATTTCCCGCGAGTTGACAAGTTGAAGGATGCAGCTGTGCTAATCACTGTCTTGGAAACCACAATTTGTGTGTATTTTAGAGTTTTTTCAGTCACATGCGTAAATTGTAACTTTTTTCCCCAATTTAATTGCAGGTATGTACAGAGTATCTAACTATGCTACATGGGTTTATCACCCGTACTTAACCTACCTGGGAAAACGCGTACAATATTACCTAAAGTTGTACGTAAATATGTATGTATGAATGCATTTAGTTCACCCAATGTGCCGCTACTGCTTACATACATATCTATAAATTGCCACTGAGCAAAACTACTGGAGAAAAAAGCATTCGTTTAATAGCACGAGTGCAACACCGTGCACGTGATAGAACCCAGTGGGAAAAGTAGTAATTCATTCCATGCGTGATAAATAATCGAACGTATTTCTTATGAGTTTTAGATCAAATTACTGTTTAATATGTAATCAGCATTCTAATGTATTCAAAAAGTCCCTAAAGTTTCATATTAAATCACATTCATCTCTCGATACTAGGTAATGCAAAATTGTATGCCCCACTTTTCCTAGGACATCGCTCTGGGGAAACGAATGCATTTTCGAATGCGAAAAGGGTTGCTTTACTGATTATTTTTTCGATTTCTATAGATTTCATTTTCGCATTGGGAAGTAAAACTTCTTAAAAAAAGCACATGTGTGCGCCCCACATCCGGTAGAAACTTAACAAAAATAAACTGTGAGACAATCACATGAATACATTTGTTTATTGTATCCAAAGTTGGTACCAAGTTGATAAGTTTTTATCATTTCTCATAATTTTTTTTATTTTGAATTTTTTCGAATACAAAGGATATGATCATTCTTTTTTGCTTTACTCCGTATTCGAAAAATTATATGTTTCAATATACACACCGATTTGAATACATAATTTAGATTTAGATAATATTTTTAGCAATTTATTTGAGAAAAATAAAACATTTAGATTATTGTTTGTATTTTCGTCGATTTTAAATTTGTTACCCCAAAATAATTGATATCAAATAAGACACCTATTGAGGTAAAATTTTCGGGTGACGAAAGCTGAATTTTGTGTTTCTATAATTTATGATATCAATTTCGTGACGAAAATTATACGCATTTTTTAACTGCCTTGGAAACGTACGGAAAACCTTTTCTTACTTATTCGGAACGTTGCGAAATTCCGTCTACTGCTAGAAACACAAAATAAAATACATAACCTTTGCAACGATTCGTATGAATAAAAAGATTTTCCCTACGTTTCCAAGGCAGATAAAAAATGCGTATAATTTTCGTCACGAAATCGATGTCATAAATTCTGTGTTTCTAGTTCAGCTTTCGTCACTTGAGAATTTTACCTCAAAGAGGTGTTTTATTTGATATATATACATCACTTTCCGATAGGACTGACAGTTTCTGCCAAATTAATTAATCATCCCAGTTTTTTTATTGTTTAATGAAAAAATGCAAAAAATCAAACTTTAATGAAGAAAAACTAAAAACATAATAGCTTCTGTGCCAAATTTTTGCATATGTGCTAAAGCCAGTTCTGTTATAAAAAAAATCAAGCTACTAATGAAGAAAAGCGATGGATATCTAAAGAAGTAATGAGTGGTCAAATAAAAATGCGCAACGAATTTTTGTATGAAATAAGAGGAGAAAAGCGTATGACTAACTTTCTTTCCTGCTAATTTTTCATACAAAAAATCTTTGCGTATTTTCATTTGACCACCCATTACATCTTTATTTATCCCTCTCTTTCCTTCATTAGTAACCTAATTTTTTTTTATAACAGAACAGACTTTAGCACAAATGCTGTTTGTATTCTGTTTATATGCAATATAGTCTCTCAGTTTTCGTGATATTCGGATGAAATTTGGTAAGTGGGTGTATTTTTATATTGTATTAATCGTTTGTCGGAACCGGAAGAATCGGACCACTATAACATATAGCTCCCATTCGTTATACCTCCTCTATTTTTGCAGCTAGGAACATGAAATTTTGCAATACTTGCACCCAACAACAGAACAACAGAATACTTACAGTGAAAACTACAAATCGGGTCACTATAACCTATAGCTCCCATACAACTGATTGTTCAGATATAAGATTTTTCATTATAATTCCTCCATTTATACAGGGTGTCCCAGAAGTAACGTGCCAAACTTTAGGGGAAGGTAGGTGGGGGGGGTGAGCTCCCTGATAAACAAAAAATTTTCAGGTAAAAGTGTCACCGTTTTTAAAATATTTACATTTTTTCGAATTTAAAAAAAATCGTGCCTTTTCATGTGTTTTATTTAACTGCAACTACAAACCGGGCAATACTTAGTAAATTTTTTATGTAAAATACTTCCAGATAGTTGCCTCTCCATACTCAAATGTAATGTAGTTAAAATATATTAAGGAACCATCATAAAATTAGGACTATTTCTGGATTTTTAACTTTTTGATATTTTCTTCACCAACTTTGACTATCTCGGATGAGAAAAAAATGTACTGAGCTATAACTTTACATTACATAAAAAAATCGCTCATTTAATAAAGATTTCAGAAAGGTGCCACACTTACTGTTTTGAATAGAAAAAAAAAAGTTATAGCCGCTTTCGTGGGTAAATTACTGAGACACGCTAGAATGTATTTAATAGATTTAAATTGAATTTGCTCTTGTTACCGTCAAATGACATGCTAAATAGTACAAAGGTACATTATTACCTGCTCCTGACATTATTTTGTGTTACTTACCGGAATTAGTGAAAGTGGATTTTGCGAAATTGGACCCTTCGAACATTGTGTTATTAATACTATGACAGAGAACACGCAGTATACGTCGCATGAATATGCGGATATATACCTAATTTACGGTGAAGCTTGCTGTAATGCCAGAGCTGCTCAAAGACTCTATGCAGAGCGATACCCCAATCGTCGACATCCGGGTC
>NW_023458889.1:30349-34318 GCF_013731165.1 Rhagoletis pomonella | reverse complement strand
ACTTTTTCGACTACTGTACATAAGTTGACTATGATTACTCGGTCGTGCAATCATAGTAGCACAATGCCACTAATATTTGACTTACAAACGCGCAGGAATATCAAAATTTCAACCCTTTTTGTGTAAAATAATATATTTTTATCAGTATTTTTCTTATAATCAATCTATGTTGAAAAATGTCAAAAAAAAATCCTGGCTACGGCCCTGAATGTAGCCATATTTTTTCCATATATTTTGACCATTTTGGTTACTAGTGTTAGTAACAAGGTACCCTGCAAAAATTTGAGGACCAGGTGGTCTACTGGGACGTAGTTTTAAAGTATGTGCAACAGGACCAGGGTGCATACTAGTAACTTCTTATGCTTACCTGGACTACTTCAAACGTACAAAACTTATATAAGTGTTGAACACCACCTCTTCGTGGCCCATCGGCACTGCGGTTTTTGAAGAAAATACATTTAAGATAATAGATTTTGCCATTTAAATTTAAAACCCACCTTTAAAAATCATCAAATATTAGGTTTATAGAAAATCGTATGAAATTCAGCCCACGGTTCAAAAGGGTAGTTGTGTAGGTGGTCCCATGTTATGCAGCGGTGGATCAGAAGAGGTTCCATGTTACGCAGCATTGGACCAGGGGTGGTCAGGTCCAATGGCATCGCAATGTTAATGTAACCATATTTTCTCCATATGTTTGGGCAATTTCGGTTACTAGTGCTCGCTACAATGTAGCGTTGCCCTGTACTAGTATTAAACTTAGTCATACGTTTTGCAGGATACGGCTTTGTACCTACGTATATGTATACATACTTAGGTTTTGTATGTGCATACATATTTACCCTGCAGCAAAATTTAGGGACAGTCTGTCAAAGCGCTAGTTCCGCCCTACAAATTTCAGAACTGTCTCTGAACTACTGAAAAAGGGATGCTGAGTTGGACGGTCGAAACTCATATGTTGCTAGTTGCGCTGTCATCAATGTTACTCATCCTGGTCATGTGAAAGCTGACAAAAGATGCACAAATGTAATACACTATATTTTTTCGATTTTCTTAGACTCTAAAACTAATAACAAACTGTTTTCGTTTATTTAATATGTAATTCTCTACATAGTTTATGGGGCAACTGCTAAAATATTTCCAAAAAAGTCGTTATTGGTAACATTAATGTCATTTTTATACATATCTACGTACGTATAAAATTTAATGCAAAATATAAAATTTAGTTAAGCTACACTTGACAGGAAAGGTCTGCGTACACCATTTATTTTTTAAATATTCACAATATATTGAGAGTTAAAATTATTTTTATTATTTAAATGATCATGCTTAAAATAAAATAATATTAACCGTGTTTTAAAACTTTATACAAAACGAAAGTTAAACTTAACGATTTTTCATCAAAATGTTTGACTTTTTAATCAGATTTAAAAAAATAAACAAAAGTGGTAAACAATCTCACTTTGAAATGGGAGTGCTATTGATATGAACGATACTGTACATACGTAAATGTATCACTAAGCACCCGAAACAAGGCGAATTCATATAAGGTGGTATCGATTCAACAAATACAACAATTATTTGTATTTTTTTTTTTGTTTTAGCTGGTGATTGTCAAATTTCAGCTATTCTTCTCCGAATGAAAAAGGGCGACAGAAAATGCAAACACTTTCACGTTTTCACTCACTCACTAGCAAAATATAAAATTTTGACAATCAAACGCTACACACAGCTGATTAAACAACACCACCTTATATAAATTCGCCTTGACCCGAAATGTGTAGTTATGCAGTGATTTTTTTTTAATTTCCAATGTTTTTCATATTAAATATTTTTCGTTTAGTTTTTATGTCTCATACTCCATAAACCATTTAAATTCAAATTCCTAACTGTGCTGCAAACTTGATAGAACTATTTCGAGTATTCTGTTTTGTAGCCCATCAAATTTTAGTGTAGTAAAGTGTAATCTTGCATCTTAAACGAAAATATTTAAATATGAGAATGCCTTCAAGAGCATGCGTAAAAAGAGTTATAAAAAATCAGCGCGATTAATTATACTAAAATTTAATGGGCTATAGAACTGCATACTCATAAACTGATTTAAAATATTGAAGTTTTTATAACAGTTTCTAGAATTCTACTAAATTTCCAACACAGTTAGAAACGTGAATTTATTTGTTTATGTTATAATACTTATGAGCCATCCTTAAATAAAAAATTTACGAAAAATATTTAGCATGAAAACTATTGTAAATATTCAAAATTCTATATTTCTTATGAGATGCCGGAATTTCTATGTATTACATTTCAATAAATTTAATCCAATTTAACGCTGAGTTATCACAAATACTCATTCAATATATCATCGTTTTTCTCATTTTTTGACACGACTTAGTTCAGACTTTTAATTATAGGTATCCCAGAAACACCCATTATACGTAACAAATGTAAATTATTTTTAAGAATAACGGTTTTAGAAAATAAAGGAATAATTGACACACAGTTTGCTTCAAAAAGTAAATTAGTTCAAAACAAATAGCTCTTTAAACATAAAATGAAGTATTTTTATTTACAAAATTGTATGAGTGCTTATTTAAAGAAAAGGCTCTATACTATACTTATTAGAACCAGCTCAAAACTAACTACATTTTTTCTAGCCCGGAGGTGACCCTTTTTGAACTATCTAAGAACTGTTGTTATATGAACTGTACCAGAACCATCTAAGCCAGAGTCAGCTCAGAACAAGTTCAAAAGTTCTGCAGAGGGCGACAATTGTCACTTCGTAGGACATCGCCATGTTAAAAAAGACAGTTGCGAGCATTGAGTTGCGATAGATGTAGAACCAGTACCGTCCCTTTTCAGGCTAGCTCAGCGCAAGTTCTGAAGCAGTTTGATTTGCTGCAGGGTATGTATGATCTCATTTGTTGCAACTAGTTTTGATATTCGTAGATAGTTTTAGGCATAGGTTTAGCAGTCTATTGATAAAAAAGCAAAACAAAAAAAATAAAAAATACTGAAATCATTTTAACGGGGTCTGTTGATAACTGATGAATATACATGAATATATGTACATATAATATACATATGTATGGATGATATAATAGCTCTGATCCAATGCTTTTCGTGTAAAATCCTGTAAAAAGGTCAAACACAAAATCACTCTCTGAAGTGAGAGTAAAAAGTGAGTAATAGCAAAAAGTACGGAAACAAAAAAAAAGCATCGGGTAAAATCTTTCAACTTCAATCTTTACACAACTCTCCAAAAAACGCGTTCATTCAAAAACCTGTACGTTCATTGAGAACTGGATCAGAGCTAATACAAGATTGCACAAAGGGAATACGAGGGTTAGAGGAAATTCCGAACAAATGAATTTAGCTTCCCATTTTGGAAACAAAAGATGGTATGTTTTATGTATACATGACTTTAACGCATGGTATAATAATTACAGGTATTGCCTTCCCAGAGAGCGCATATTCCGATCTGCCTTATTTAAAAAATATCATTGTTGCCCACACTAAAAGGTTTACTGCTAGGGAAAAGGGATATTTCCATACCCCATATACCATATGTGTATACGTATTTTTTTAAACAAACCTTCTTGCAGAGAACTTATTTAATTTGCAAAAGGCGGAAAAAAACATTTGCTTGTTAATTAATTCAAATTTTGTATGACTCACTTCATTTCAAACGTTTTTTCTTTTGTTTTGGAAAATTATAAAAATTAAATTGTACTTTAATTCCTGAAAGTTTGAAAGAAATTAAATGAAGGTAACATACCAAAGCATCTCGTAGTGGAGACACTCTATATCTTTCCATCTAGCAGCCGGAACTTAATATATAAGGTATCGTTTGAAAGGTATTGGACTATAGAATAACACTAAATATGGTGGGTGTACCCTCATGCCCCCTTAAACCGGCAAAAGCAGTAAAACGTTTTTTATTTGGCAACACTTTAGCCTAATTTTTAAGAA
>NW_023458889.1:26955-30249 GCF_013731165.1 Rhagoletis pomonella | reverse complement strand
CAGGATTTTACACGAAAAGTATTGGATCAGAGCTATTATATCATCCATACATATGTATATTATATGTACATATATTCATGTATATTCATCAGTTATCAACAGACCCCGTTAGAATGGTTTCAGTATTTTTTTTTTAATTATCGTCTTGCTTTTTTATCAATAGACTACTAAACCTATGCCTAAAACCATCTAGGAATATCAAAACCAGTTGCAACAAATGAGATCATACATAAATATGTAGGTACATACAAAACCTAAGTATGTATACATATATTTTAGTACAAAGCCGTATCCTGCAAACGTGGGACTAAGTTTAATAGTAGTACAGGACAACGCTACATTGTAGCGAGCACTAGTAACCGAAATGGTCCAAACATATAGAGAAAATATGGTTACATTAACATTGCGATGCCATTGGACCTGACCACCCCTGGTCCGATGCTGCATAACATGGAACCTCTTCTGATCCACCGCTGCATAACATGGGACCACCTACACAACTACCCTTTTGAACCGTGGGCTGAATTTCATACGATTCTGTATAAACCTAATATTTGATAATTTTTAAAGGTGGTTTTTAAATTTAAATGGCAAAATCTATTATCTTAAATGCATTTTCTTCAAAAACCGCCGTGCCGATGGGCCACGAAGAGGTGGTGTTCAACACTTATATAAGTTTTGTACGTTTGAAGTAGTCCAGGTAAGCATAAGAAGTTACTAGTAAGCAACCTGTTCCTGTTGACAAAATATTTTTTTTATTTTCACTTTTATTTCAACATACAGTATCGGTCATATTTATAGCACGCCATTTCAAAGTGATATTGTGTGCCACTTATGTTTATTTATTTATTTTTAAGAATTTTCAATTAAAATACAGTTCTTTATCTAACAAAACCCATATAAACCCAAGTTTAAAAACTTATAGAAAACTACAAAAAAGTGCAACAAATTTTAACCTAAATTTCAAACTTTTTTCTCGGAAGTGTTTGAATTTTTCTGAATACACAGTTTTATAGCCCAATCAATTTTAGTCTGATAATGTGCAAGTTTCAAGTAGCTAAAAGTTACCGCTGATTTTTTAGAATTTTTTTCGCCAAGGATGTTGCGGTTTTCATCCATATACAAATAAATAAAGTTTATTCATTATATGGAAGCAAATGCGACAAAAAAAAATTCTAAAAAATTAACGGTAATTCTAAGCCACTTGAAATTTGCACATTATCAGGCTAAAATTGCAGGGGCTAAAAAACTGTGTCCTCAAAAAAATTCTATCACTACCGAGAAAAAAGTTTGAAATTTAGGTCAAAATTTGTTACACTTTTTTGTAGTTTTCTACAAGTTGTTGAACTTGGGTATATATGGGGTTTGTCCGAGAATGAAAAAAATTTAAATTGAAAATTCTTAAAAATAAATAAATAAACATAAGTGGCACGCAATAACACTTTGAAATGGCGTGCCGATACTGTAGATTGATTAAAAGAAAAATACTGATAAAAATAAAATATTTTACACAAAAAGGGTTGAAATTTTGATCCTGCGCGTATTTTGTTTGTAAGTCAAATATTAGTGGCATTGTGCTACTTTGATTGCACGACCGAGTAATCATAGTCAACTTATGTACAGTAGTCGAAAAAGTTATAGGCGCACCAAATTTTTACAAGTTTTAAAATATTATTTTTGTTATTTAATTTTGGTTCGTTTTTTTAGTTCTTTCTTTAACAATATCCTAATAAATACACGTTTTAAAGGCAGTGTCACACGAGTGTTTTTTTGCCGAAATTTGCTGCAAATCATATCCCAATTGTGTGAATACCCAAATATTTTTCTTTATCCCAATCACGAAAACTAATTTGTTGAAATTTTTCAATAGAAGATTCCTGTATTGTACCCAAGGTTGGCAATCTTTAAAACATTTTTTTAAGTGTTAAAAACCTTGTTTAAAACAATGGAAAAAAATCACCTATATTCAAAACATGTGTTAAAAAGTTTTGTTTTAAGCTAGTTTAAAAGATATATAAAAAAACCATCAATCATATAATTAATAGTTTTCGTACTCTTCAAAAGTTTTATTTGCAACATAATGTCCCTTATCGTCCGAATTTATTTCATCTGCCTTTAGTGAATATACGGAAACGAAAAGTGAACCGGTTCGAAGAAGGCTGAAGGCTGAATACATTTGAATTAAATGTTAGACACTTGCAATAGCAACTCTGAACTCGGTGATTTCCGAAACTACAAAAATTAGCTGAACAAAAGATAGCTGGCAACCTTTGTGTGTGAAGTACATAAAGTTTCTCGTTCCACTTTGCTCTTTATATATATAAGCTTTAAGTGAATAATAAATCACGATTCTCTAAGCATCGAAATTGAAAAGTAAGTCAGGTGCTCCACAAAATTGTTTTGTTCTTGGTGAATGCAAAAGAGGCGAAGTACCTAATCAACAACAACTCCTATACGTCTCCCGCTATTGGCCACAAGCTTTTCTCCGAGTTGAGGTACACCCACCATATTTAGTGTTATTCTATAGGCCAATACCTTTCAAACGATACCTTATATATTAAGTTCCGGCTACTAGTTGGAAAGATATAGAGGTAAATGTGTTTTGGTTCATGTCTCCACTACGAGATACATTGGTATGTATGTGGCGTCTGTACGTACCTTCATTTAATTTCTTTCAAACTTTCAGGAATTAAAGTACAATTTAATTTTTATAATTTTTCAAAACAAAAGAAAAAAACGTTTGAAATGAAGTGAGTCATACAAAATTTGAATTAATTTACAAGCAAATGTTTTTTTCCGCCTTTTGCAAATTAAATAAATTCTCTGCAAGAAGGTTTGTTTAAAAAATACGTATACACATATGGTATATGGGGTATGGAAATAACCCTTTTCCCTAGCAGTAAAGCTTTTAGTGTGGGCAACAATGATATTTTTTAAATTAGGCAGATCGGAATATGCGCTCTCTGGGAAGACAATACCTGTAATTATTATACCATGCGTTAAAGTCATGTATACATAAAATATACCACCTTTTGTCTCTGACAAAATATTTTTTTTAATTTCCCTTTTATTTCAACATAGATTCATTAAAAGAAAAATACTGATAAAAAAAAATATTTTACACAAAAAGGGTTGAAATTTTGATATTCCTGCGCGTATTTTGTTTGTAAGTCAAATATTACTGGCATTGTGCTGCTATGATTGCACGACCGAGTAAGCATAGTCAACTTATGTACAGTAGTCGAAAAAGTTATAGCCGCACCAAATTTTTACAAGTTTTAAAATATTATTTTT
>NW_023458889.1:22502-26855 GCF_013731165.1 Rhagoletis pomonella | reverse complement strand
ATGTTTTATTGCCGACTGCAGTCATCACGGCTAAGAACTTCGAGGGTGAAATTCTTCCCTTTCGAGCATTTTTGGATCAGGGGTCCTAAGCATCATTTGTAACTGAACGTGCAGTGCAACTGCTACACATGCCACGTCACAAAGCCTCTATCAATGTAACTGGCCTAAGCGAAACAAAGGTGGCTGTCAGTAGGTCATATGTTATCTTGACCATAGGTTCAAGGTTTGATAGCAGCATTCAACACCGTGTTTTAGCTTATGTTCTTCCGAAATTAAGCCATGTGATGCCACCAAAGCGCATGCCGCCAAAACTTTGGCCCCATTTGAACGGTTTGCAGTTGGCAGACCCGAGATACTACGAACCCCAAAGTATTGATTGTTTGTTAGGAAACGATGTTTATGACGACATTATCCGTGGTGATGTTCGTAGGGGAAACAGGGGAGAGCCGATTGGCCAATGCACCTTATTTGGCTACATTCTTTCCGGAAAAATAAGCGCCCCCCCCATCCCCACCACATACCCTATCTTCGTTACATGTACATACCGAAACTGAGGAGTTATTAACACGTTTCTGGGAGATGGAAGAATGTCAGAGTGAACGCAAATTGTCGGAACTAGACCAGTGGTGTGAAGACTTTTATAAGAGCACTACTACTCGCATGGATAATGGTAAATACGTGGTAAGGTTGCCTCTCTTATCATATCTTGATCCTTCCGTCTGTATCGGCACATCTAAACATGTCGCCCTCAAGAGGTTATTATATCTGGAACGTCGTTTGGTACAATGCCCTTCACTAAGGCAAATATATCGGGACACCATCGACGAATATCTACAACTCGGTCAAATGGAACCAGTCAATGCGGTGGATCAAATGCACCATAACACGAATATCAACAATACAGCTTCCACCCTTTGCTATCTTCCACACCACCCGGTAGTTAAAGAATCGTCTTCTACAACAAAGGTACGTATCGTGTTTGATGCATCGGCCAAAACAAACAACGGTCGGTCTCTGAACGACATTTTAGCTACCGGCCCGGCATTGCAAACAGACTTATCAGCTGTGCTAACAAATTGGCGTTTTTACAAGTACGCATTTTTAGCAGATGTGGAAAAGATGTACCGGGCTATCAATGTCCATAGAAAGGATGCTCAAAATCAGCGCATATTGTGGCGACAGAGTCCAGACGACCAAATTAAAGAATACTATTGTTCCACCGTTATATTCGGGACTAGGTCAGCACCCTTTCTAGCCATCCGCACCATACAACAATTAGCAGATGATGAATCACGGAATTTTCTACTTGCTGTCAATGTCATCAAACATCAGATGTATGTCGATGATGTTTTGTCGGGAGGTGACACAATCGAAGAAGCACTCGAGGTACAAGCCCAAACAAGAGGTATGCTGAACAATGGAACATTTCTGCTTCATAAGTGGTCCAGTAATCATAGCCAGTTGTTAGAGCGCATTCCTATTGAACATCGTGAAATGAAAGGATCACTGCAAATTAATACCACTGAAACCTTAAAGGCTTTAGGAATGTTTTGGAATCCTGCATCCGATGAGTTTACCTACGGCATCAAGTTTGATATTCCTAGCGGGCCACCAACTAAACGGATGGTTCTTTCCACCATAGCGCGGCTTTTTGACCCATTGGGGTGGTTGAATCCAATCATTTTAAGAGCCAAACTTTTCATGCAACAATTGTGGATTACAAAGCTGGGGTGGGATGATATCCTACCCCAAGAAATTCAAAGCTTCTGGAACCAGTATACTAAGGAGCTTCCATCTATAGAAATGATACGTGTACCCCGTTGGCTGAACACCAACCATCATAACAGCAGCAACACAATCCATATATTTTGTGACGCTTCAGCAAGTGCCTATTCAGCAGCAGCCTATATGAGAGCCAAAGGTGCACATTCACAATATCATACAAGTTTACTCATGGCCAAGTGCAAAGTGTCGCCAACCAAGCCTAAATTAACTATACCGCGCGCTGAGTTATGCGCTGCCGTACTCGCAATCAAACTGTTTAAATTTTTGAAGGTAAATTTACATTCCAATGTCGATTTCTCTAAAACAGTTCTTTGGTCCGATTCAATGGTGGTACTTGGGTGGATAAGAGGTGATTCCACCCGTTGGAAGGTTTTTGTTGCAAACCGATTGAGTAAGATCTTAGAAATTACAGGCGCTCATCAATGGCGATATGTGCCAACCAAGGAAAACCCTGCGGACTGTTCAACGCGTGGCCTAACTCCATCCAAATTATCGAGGCATGAACTCTGGTGGTCGGGGCCGTCGTGGTTACGACGACACCACGATCATTGGCCGAACGAAGTGATCGAACCAACTATGCCTCCAGCTGTTATTGAAGCAGAAGAAAACAGACATACCATTTCGGTAAATTTGATCAATACTGAAAAGAAAACTATTTCAGTTTACATTGGGGAAGTCTCATCATATACTCGTTTAGTTCGAGTAATTGCTTATTGTTACAGATTCATTCATATCTGCAGTCACCCAAATGAGCAATGCAGAAGCGGCTTAACTGTGGTAGAGTTGAACCGCAGCATGCTTAGTATCGTCTCAGTTGTTCAACTTGAAGCGTTTCCAAGCGAATGGAAAGCCCTCTCGTCAAATCGCAGTATTCCTGGGAATAGCACCCTGATTCCATTAAATCCGTTTTTCGATCATACAGACCGCATGATTCGTTTGGGGGGCCGGCTCCGCGATTCTCTACTCCCGATAAACGAAAAACATCCATTCATATTGCCCGCGAAACACCACTTCACCGAATTGTTAATTGATTACAGTCATCGCATGACACTACACGGCGGGGCCGCAATCACACTGAACTACATCAGAAAACGATTTTGGATAATAAATGGACGAAACGTGGTGAGGTCTCGCTTACACCGTTGTATCACTTGTTATCGATGTAAGCCGAAAACGCAAGAGCAACTCATGGGAAACCTGCCCGCAGCCCGAGTGCGCCCAGCTAAAGTATTTTCGTCCGTTGGAGTGGACTATGCGGGCCCCCTGAACATTTCGCCTTCAAAAGGTCGAGGTCGCACTTCAATTAAAGGATATGTTGCTATATTCATATGCTTAGTCTCCAAAGCGGTGCATCTAGAACCCGTTAGCGATCTCTCCGCAGATGCCTTTCTTGCAGCATTGAAGCGATTCGTCGGGCGACGAGGTATATGCAGCGACTTGTATAGCGATTGCGGAACCAATTTTGTTGGTGCTAATAAAAAGATAAAAGCGGATCAAACAGCCTATCGCACCTTCATCGAATCAAACGCTATTCCATGGCTCACTTCACAACAGATTCAATGGCACTTCATCCCACCCTCATCGCCACATTTTGGTGGATTGTGGGAGGCAGGCGTGAAGTCTATGAAGTATTACTTCGGTGATCGCGTGCTAACTTATGAAGAGCTAGCAACTGTGTTGGCACAGATTGAATCCTGGCTCAACTCTCGTCCTTTATGTCCTCTAACAAATGATCCTCACCACCTTGTGGTTTTAACCCCAGGTAATTTTTTAACCGGAGACGCACTTCTGGCACCTCCAACAGCAGAAATCGGAAGCTTCAATATTCGAGACCGTTGGCAAAACTGCCAATTTCTCGTTCAACAGTTTTGGCGTCGCTAGAGCGCTGAGTACCTGTCACGACTTCAAAGAAGACCAAAGTGGTTGCGATCTAAACCAAGTGTACAGGTAAACGATATCGTGTTAATTAAAGACGAGCGATTCCCTTGCAATCGTTGGCCACTTGGTAGAATAGTTAAAACACATGCAGGAGCTGACGACATGATTCGAGTTGTTACTATAAAAACTCAAGGTGGCATCGTCAAAAGGCCTATTACGAAAGTGTGCCTGTTACCTATTCCCGCCAACGAACATGAGGAAACCGAAAACCAACCTATGTAAAATCAAATTGTATTTTTCTTCAAGCTATTTTTCAGGCGGCAACTCTGTGTCACCAAGCGATATAACCAACTTGTGCGTGACAGCGTGAGGTTTCAACAAACAAGAGAGAGTAATCCCCTGCTACGACGTCGTAGGCGAAAGCTTCAATTATACTGATCTTCCCAAAGATCATGGCGGGGGAGTATGTTGGATGTACCATCATTGCCACAGACATATGGCAACCCTGTTAGAAAATAGCTAACCAAAAGGAAATGTCAAATACGTGTTTTTCTTATTCACGTTCGCTGTAAATTCTAGTTGAAAGAAAAACACAAGCATTTTTTACCGCGGAAATAGCCCGCCCTTTTTTTGTAGTAGCAATATTCTTTTTGTACAAATAAAACCTAAGTTTTACATCGCCTATAATCG
>NW_023458889.1:22036-22402 GCF_013731165.1 Rhagoletis pomonella | reverse complement strand
AACAAAAATAATATTTTAAAACTTGTAAAAATTTGGTGCGGCTATAAATTTTTCGACTACTGTACATAAGTTGACTATGATTACTCGGTCGTGCAATCATAGCAGCACAATGCCACTAATATTTGACTTACAAACAAAATATGCGCAGGAATATCAAAATTTCAACCCTTTTTGTGTAAAATATTTTATTTTTATCAGTATTTTTCTTTTAATCAATCTATGTTGAAATAAAAGTGAAAATAAAAAAAATATTTTGTCAGAGACAAAAGATGGTATGTTTTGTGTATACATGACTTTAACGCATGGTATAATAATTGTCTTCCCAGAGAGCGCATATTCCGATCTGCCTTATTTAAAAAATATCAT
>NW_023458889.1:21382-22026 GCF_013731165.1 Rhagoletis pomonella | reverse complement strand
GAATCGGAAGAACTGCTCATTATTCTAAAAAAATTTCATTGAAAATTTGTTAAGCATAACATTGGAAGCAACTTACGATTTTCACTCCTTAATTCAAACTCTGATTTTGTGTTTTTTATATAATACTAGCGGTACCCCGGTGTGCTTCTCTACACGAAATATTGAGAAATATTGAAAAAATGAATGAAAAATCCTGGAATTTTTCTATATGAAATTTTTTTTGTTTACTATATTGCAGCCATGTTTATACTTGACTTAATTTATCCGAAGAAAAAATAAACACAGCACATCATAGCAAACAATTTTTCACTATGTTTGGGAGTTTTCAAGTATCTGCTGTTGTACCATATACGTGGTTCATGTGACAGACATAAACTGTCATATATCATGAACCGCTGGACCGAATTCGGGCACACTTCATATAACCCATCTGCCGTTTAAATTTGGTAGAATTCGTGCACTTATTTTTATACCCGAGCGCACTTCTGCACAAGGGTATATTAATTTTGTTCACATAACGGTTGTTTGTAACAGCCAAAACGAATCGAGATAGATATAGACAAATGTATACATAAATGATCAGGATGAAAAAAGAAATCGATTAAGCCATGTCTGTCTGTCCGTCCGTCTGTCCGTCTGTCCGT
>NW_023458889.1:12190-21282 GCF_013731165.1 Rhagoletis pomonella | reverse complement strand
GTTGCAAAGAGTAATAATTAATTAGGCGTCCAGAAGATGTAGGCTTAGAATACCAATTTAGTATAAGGTTGCCATTTTCTCTAAAAATACGCGCATCTAAAAATGGGATACTGGCATTTAGTTGTTGTTGCGCATGATATAAAAGATTTTTAGTTGTTTTAATGTTAATGTTGGTCTGGTTAATTTCAATATTTAATATTTTTAAGAGGAAATTTCTTTTAACTCTTTCCATATTTTGTGCAATTTTTTCGGATGTGGTGTTAATTGTTATGTTCTAATCGAATTCTATATCATGCGCAACAACAACTAAAGCGCACAATTAGCGAATCAGAATTCAATGCTTTTATCAGCAAGCAGAACTTTTTAGGCCATAGAACAGCAAAAGCGAAGGACGCAACACTAATGTCGAAAATAGATAGATAGAGAATCTCAACCAAAAATCAACGTTGTATTATGCGGGGCTATATACCCAATTTTTCATATATTGATTACAAGCAAACAAAAATGTATGTATGTATGTGGGAAGCTCAAATCCCTGCAGGAGATTTGTCATATTCATTCAATTTAATTTACATCGCTTGAACGTTGCTATGTTATATACTCATATCAACACACCTATTCATTTAAATTCAATATAATTCAAAGCCAATCACATTCATTCAATCTGAATTTGAGTGATTCATATGTCGTTTTGAATGGACTAATGCAGACGTCTAATACTACATATTTACATACATATATCTTTACCTATAATTTTTCCAATGATTTTAAAATTAAGTACCGTTTTCTAAAGTAGCTTTTAAAATTTATCCGCCATTCGAAAACATTTTTTCAGAACAAACTTTGTGTTAAAAGGGCAGATAAATTTTAAAACCTACTTCAGAAATCGGCCCTAAATGTGCGATATAGATATTCCCAAACCAACTTTTATAATTATGTTATCTTTCAGGAGAGAGTGAAAAACGCATTGTACAAAGCTTGGACTCTAACAAAGGAAATACGTTCTGTGGCGAGCACGTCAAGGTCCCAATAACGCCCACCAATGAGATAAACTTCCAATTCCCGATAGATGACCATGTTTGTACGATAGATGAGTTCGTGGTACCGCCTGTACCACCACCACCAACCAAACAGCCGCCAACGCAGCTGCCTCCATCACCACTATCAGCGGCAAGCGACGTCTTAAGTAACTTTTCGTATAGCACTTGTGCTGCCAACACCTCGGCCACAGCCACGGGAGCAGTGGCCGCAGCTGCCACAAGTATTCCACCCGGTGCACCCTCGACCCTCGGTGTAAACTCTGCGACACAAATGTCACCAGCGCACAACAATATCTTATCTGAAGCAATCGTTGTGATGCTACCCACGCCGACCGTTCGTTATCAAACCGAGCATCGACAACAAAAACCTCAGCACTTGCAATTAACCACAATCGAACCGCTGATCAGTGTGAACTGACCGCCGGGCATTGATGTTGTAGCCGCTGTTGTCGCTGCCCCCATCACCGTTTCAGCCACAAATAGAAGTGTCAATACACCAGAATCGGCGGCGACAATAGCGATGACCGCGAAAACGAAAGAGAAAAGAAGGCAGGTGACGTTTACTGTTAATACACACACGTAATTTTTTTTGGTGTGCGTACTGTAAATGTGGTAAAAAGTTTTTTTAGCATAATATATTTATTAGGGATGCCAATATTAGCAGAAAATTCTGATCCCGGGATTTCGGGATATTTTTTAAGTAATCCCGGGATACCGGGATTTATCCCGGGATTCACATTGAGACATGGTTTCGTAGATATAGCTGATAAAAATTTCCACGCCTATGGAATGTGCTACGCCCCCCTTCTACAAACTCATTTATATATACCCTCGTATAAGCACCTACCAGGGATATGTCAAGTTCGTGGGACTTATGGTTCCGAAGTTATAGCTGATAAAGGATACGCCTATAGGATGCCCCACGCCCCCTTTTGCAAACTCATTTATATATACCCTCATATAAGCACCTACCATTGATATGTCTGCACTAGGGATGTTGCGAATGTGGAATTTTAGACATTCGCGGATGCGAATGCGGATGCGGATGTTTAAAAGCTAACATCCGCGGATGCGGATGTCATGTATTTTTAAGAAATAATTTAGATGAGTAAATTAGGTGATTTAGGTAAATAAAAACTGGAAAGGTTAATAATTTTTATAAGCTTTTATTTAACTTGGTCGTCCCGCGGAAATCGCGGAAATTTCCAGTCCATTTTAAACTAACTTCCCGATATGTTAGGGACTTGAAATTTTCAGCATAGTTCCAATCACGATGACAATGCGATTTAAAATATAAATGAATTCCCCATTTGGTCCAGGGGTCTTGATTCAAAGGCGGTCAAAAAATAGTAAGATTTATGGTTAACAGAGCGTAATTTGCCAAAGAACGTAAAACCACTATAAAATTGTTAAAGCTGCCTGTGGTAGTGTAGCAAAGCTATTTGTGGCAAATTCTAGATATCAACCTAGTCTAGATATGAACCTCGTTGTAGGCATCATATCAAGGAGATATGTACAATTAGAAGACTCCAGATGTCGCCCCGCCAGAAAAAGTTAAATATTGCGCCTAAATATATGCACCATTTATATACGCTACAGCGGAAATGGACGACACGCCATTTCTTTAAATGAAATTAACTGCTGCTATATGTACATATGTATGTTTATACAAAACGTAAGCAAACAACATTTTGCTTGCATAGTCTTCTGTTCTCTTTCATTGCAAGTTGAAATATTTTAATATCTATTGCAAAATTTTGTACATAAAATAAAATAACGCTTTTATAAATGGACTAAAAATTAGAAAATAAAATAATGTAAAAAAAAATATTTTTTAAAAACAAGCTTTTATTTAACATGTACAATCGAAGGAATAAAATAAAGTAGTGTAACAAAATATTGTTTAGCAAGAAAATGTTGTCAAAACTGCACTAAAATGAATAAAATAAAATAAGTTAAGGTCTCGTTAAAGTTACTAAAAGCCATTTAGTGAAAGGAGTTATTCAAACTCTAATGAAAATTACTAACAATTTGTACTAATTTACTTCGTCTTTAAAAAAGCTTGTCGGCGAATTCAGCGTACATGCATAATTGGTTAGGTATTTTTATTTTTATTTTTATTTTTTTTTTCAACGGAGGGGTAATCTTCCAAAGATGTTATGCACGATTCGTCATCCTGTCCGCTAAGGGTGCACCTCATTCGGGACCACGCCCAGACTATGTTATCACATAATTCAGGACTTGCGAAACAGCGCGCCTACGTACTAAACCCTTAACTCCGACGTCTGAAGCCTTGTGTTTCGCCTTGCGGGACCGCCGTTAGGTATTACGTCGCAAGGCGTAGCTTTGCCAATTGGCTCTTCACACACGCCTTTCTGGCTTATCTCTCGTTCAGTCTTCTCTTTTCGCTACTGCGCTGTCGTTCTTTCGCTCTTAGCTCCTGGAGGACTATTGCGGACCACGCCTTAATTCTGCACCACACCGCTTTTGAGTTTATCATGTGCCCCACGATATTGTCAGGCGTCATGCTCTCCTTTATCAGCTGCTCTATGTCTGTTCGATCTGCCTCGTATTTTCGGCAGTGGAAAAATACGTGTAGTACGTTTTCGTCGCCGCGACCGCAGAATGAGCACTCTGTCCCGTCATCATGCCCATATTTGAACAGGTATTCTCGAAAGCAGCCGTGCCCCGTCAGCAACTGTGTCGCGTAGAAGTCGGTCTCTCCGTGTTTCCTCTCCACCCACGCTTTTATGTTATTGATCAGCCTGTGCGTCCACCTCCCTTTTGTCGTCACATCCCAGTGTCTTTGCCATTCATTTAGACTTGCATCCCTCTCTTGTTTTCGCTCTTCGATTGTCAGGCACCTGCCTAAGTTTCGGGACTTATCGAAGACTCTTTTTAGCTCCATGGCCATTATTTCTGGGGGCATGATGCCCGCTAAGACTCCGACCGCCTCGTGTGACACAGTACGGAAGGCGCTAGTCACCCTGATGCTATTTAGTCGGTACACCGACTTTGCCACCTTCGCGTAAGTCTTGCGCTGCAACGCGGGTCCCCAGATGGGTGCTGCATACATTAGTATGGACTGGCTCACTTTTGCTAGAAGCGCTCGTCTGTTTTGGCTCGGTCCGCCGATGTTAGCCATTAGTCTTGTTAGAGCCGTGGTCACTCTTGCCGCTTTTTCACAAGCTTTATCAATGTGCACCTTGTAGCTTAATCTCGAGTCTATCATGACACCCAGGTATTTCAGCGACTGCTGTGTTTTGATGCTATGTCCATCGATGTTGAGCGTAGCGCTCTCCATCTTTTTTCGGCTTGTGATCACCACCGCTTCGGTTTTTTGCCCTGCGAGTTGGAGATTCGTTGCAGCGAGCCAGTTCTTTATTTGCTGCGCCGTGCTGTTGCAGATGTTCTCAACTTGGTAGAGGTCTTTGGCCACTACTGTTATTGCTATATCATCGGCGTATCCGATAATTTGTACCTCCCTTGGCAGCGGCAGTCCCAGAATTCCATCATAGAGGACAATCCAAAGTAGTGGCCCAAGTACGGAGCCCTGTGGTACTCCACCCGTCACCAAGTACTTCCTGGGGCCTTCGTCGGTATCATACAGCAGAAGCCTGTCAGATAGGTAGTTGGATACCATCCTTAGCAAGTAGGGCGGCGTGTTCTTTCTTTCCAGAGCACTTAGTATGTGAGGCCAGGATGCCGAATTGAAGGCGTTTTTTACGTCGAATGTCACCACCGCGCAGTATTCCTTCGTGCCATATAGCCATCTTGTTCCTTCTATTGCCTTGCCTGCGACATCGGTGAGCTTTTTAATTGCATCAATGGTAGACCTCTGTCTTCGAAATCCATACTGGTTATCGGCTAGACCCGGCAGTTCCTCCTCTAGGTGCTGCTCCAACCGTACACAAATTAATCGCTCCAGTATCTTACCAAGCGTATCCAGCATACAGAGAGGTCGGTATGCGCTTGGTTCTCCTGCCGGCTTGTTTGGTTTCTGCAGTAGGACCAGCCGCTGTTTCTTCCAGATTTTTGGGAAGACGCCTTCTCGCAGACACCGCGTAAAGAGTTCGGTAAACGGACCCGTGTTGTGCTTGATGGCAACCTTCAGAGCCTTGTTTGGTATTCCGTCTAGGCCTGGCGCTTTGTCATTACCAAATCTTTCTGCTGCTTGGACCACCTCCTCGTCTGTAACCGTTGGTGCTTCCATTCCCTCCGGTTTCTCTGCTTGCGGTCGCCGACCTCCTGGCGTTTGCACAGGGAAGAGAGTTTGCACGACGTCTTTTAGGAGGGTGGGACAGGTTGGTGCCTGGCCTTTACCACCTTTTATTTTCTTCATGACCACCTTGTAGGCATCACCCCATGGGTTTTCGTCCACCTTTTCGCAGAGCTCCTTAAAGCAGCTGGTTTTGCTGCTTTTGATGGTTTTTTTAAGGTCACTTCGCTTCTTTTTGAAGGCTTCGCGCAGCACGGCATGTTCCATCGAGCCACGGTTCCTTTGACACAACCGCCTCGCCTTATGACACTCACCCCTTATGGCCTGGATTTTTTCGTTCCACCAGTACGCCGGCTGCCTGAGAGAGCCGTGTTTTCTCCTGCACATAGCACCGTCGCAGGCTTTACTGATGTGTCTCACCAGTGTTTCAGCCTGGAGCTCAGTGTTATCCTCAGTGGCCATTTCCTCATCCAGCACGAGTCTGAAGAGCTCTTCATCCAGAGTCTCTACCTTCCAGCCCCTCGTTTGCACCTTCCTGGTGATCGCCCTTTGTCGGCTCTGTGCACAATTCCCTAGCTCCATCATGATTGCCAGATGGTCACTGTTCGTATAGAGGTCCGACACCTTCCAGCTCGTTGAGCGCACCAAGGAACTACTAGCGAAAGTAATGTCAATCACCGGGCCTCGATCATTCTTCTCAAAGGTATTTTTGTTCCCCGAATTCAGAAGCACCGCATCAAGTACCGAAAACGCCTTTAGTAGTGCATCTCCCCGCTTGCTTGTGTGGACGCTACCCCATTCCACTGCCCATGCATTGAAGTCCCCTGCTATAACGTTCATTGTGGTGGTCCGGACTTCTTGAACCAAACTGTCTAGGATGTTCTCGTATTCATTTTGTGGGATACTTGGTGGTATGTAGCAGCTATAAAAGTTAAAACCGTCTACCTTCGCTCGTGTGTAGTAGCTTTTACCAAGCAGCGGCTTTTCTTGGAAAGCTTTTCCTCCGCATGTCCATATTGCAGCTTTGCCTGTGAGGTCCGATATCCATGCTCCACTGTCTATATTTTTATACTGCTCGCTGATTATTGCTATGTCCACCTTCTCCTCGTACACCGTTTGCCTGAGCAGCTCTTGCGCTGCTTCGCAGTGGTTGAGATTCAACTGCATGACTCTCATTTTCTTGGTTTCTTGCACGCCTCCTGGTATAGCGGACACCTCCAACTACCTATCTGGTGCTCGGTGTTCTTTCTTCCCTGGTTTTTGCATGCTCTGCAGTGTGGCTTTTTGTCGCAGGCTTTCGCAAAGTGTCCATTTTCTCCACATTTTAGGCAGCATTGACTTCTGTCTTCCGCGTTTTTGCAGTCTCTCGCTATATGGCCATATTCCAGGCACCTGAAGCATTTTTTGGGGTTCGGTTTCTCCCTTACTCTGCACACAACCCATCCTATCTTTATTTTCTGCGCGTCAAGAAGTAATCTTGCCTCCTGCGCTGGGAGATTTACCACCGCGGTTTGTGTGCCCGCATAAGCCGCCCTGATGCTTTTTATCGCATTCTCGTTAAGGTGGCTTAGCTCCTTTATCTGGTTGCGGATGGCCTCGGCAATATTCTCCTTGGTGGTAATCTCGTCCAGGTCACGGATTTCTACCATCGTCTCGTGGGTTAGGGCTCTGATCTGTGCCTGGTCCCCTAGAAGCCTACCTATTTCGCTCTTGAGTTCGCCCGTGTCCTTCATTTGCGTCTCCTTAAGCTGCAGCAGTATTTCACCCTTGACCGTCTTTCTGATGCGTGATACGCTCTCGCCGAGTTTCTGCAGCGCCTCTTCCTTTTTTACGGTCCTTAGTATATCGCTGTAGGTCATATCTCCCGTCCGAGCTATAATGATGGCATCTGGCCGTGGTGGTGGTTTGTATGCCATCTTCTTTTTGCCATGTAACCTGCGTTGGACCTCTACCCATTTTCCTTCTTTCTCCACCTCCTTCTCCTTAATCTTGCCGGAATTTTCGTTTGGCGCCACCTTACTCTGTTTGGTTGCAGGGTTGGTGGTCACCTCCTCCTGCGTGGTTTTGTTTTTCTTGGGTGGCGTCCTACGCTTTGGTTGGCTTTCATCTCGGGGCCTTTTCGGGGTTTCAGCAGTCACCGGTATGTTGAAAATACTCCGTCTGCTTGCCTTTATTCTGGAGTACACCTCCAGGGCACTCGCATGCAGCTTTGTTAGTGAGCTGAGTATCTCTCGCATGCTATTGTTTATTGAGCGTTGTGGCGGGCACATTGCCTCCGTCAGCCTCTTAATAGCATCTCCGAGCTCCGACATGTAGTCTCCGTTCTGTTTGGCTCCCTTTATTTGAGGCTCGCTGTCTTGTAGTGCTGGTGGCGACGATCTCGTTCGTACCGGCTTCTCCACGCTAAGCGCCTTTACAGGCGACCGAACTAGTCTTGACGCACGCTTGAACGGGTCAGTTTCTGCAGTCGGTGTTCCCTGGGACGGGTCTGCCCCAAGCACCTTGCAGCCCCTGCCGTCCAGGTTTTTCGCGTCGCTGCTGGCTTCGTTTACATTGTTGTTGTTGTTGTTGTTTTATCTCATTTTGGAATCCATTCTTTTGTTTTTGCCAGCGCATCGTGTGCAGGGGGGCGGGCCGAAATAGACAGGAACGGGTATACCCTCGGGGACTATGCCCCTACCCCAGTTCCTTGAGGCCTGTCCTTCGCTTTACCGGTCCCGGAAAACACGGACGGACCGGCGCTCGCCCGGGGCAACGCGGTCTACTACACCTGCGTCCAATGCACACTCCCTGACCAGGGACCGAAGTGGCTGGTTACTGATACGCACCGCGGCTGACACCTCGGCAGAGCACGCTCACATCACCGTCTCTACCCCGCCAGCGGAGAAATCGCTGTAGGGATTTCGAGGGACTCCCAGTGCGCCGCAGCGCGTACCGGTCTGGATTGTTGTATCAGCCGCACCTAACATGGTGAACAAACGCTGACCAGGAAGCCGTCCAATATGGAAGCCGTCGCGCCTGGGTTTTTTTTTTGTAACTCATCATATGTATGATGAGGGGGACACATATTTCAAAGAGGCGGTGTCCACTCGCCACTATCACAGGAATTTCATCAGACTTGCTGGCTTTTATACCGCGTCCTCTATTCCTGCTGCTCATCGTCGGGGATTGCTTATTCGTTTAACCTTATTTCGCAACTAACCTGCTACTACAGGCCGTCCGGCTATCCGCGACCTGCCGACCCCCCCGGTAGCTTAGAGCCCAGCTATGGTGACCGTTCCCACTGGGAATCAAAGTCCCCACCAAATGTCGGTTTGCTATTTCGGCCAAGTTTAACTCGTAAAAAAATAACTGTAATTTTCGGTCCCTTCAATATTCGCATTCGCAAAAGATCCGCATTTGATTTTTGCAAATGAGAAAGCGAATGCGAATGTTAAAATAAATGCGGAAGTTCCGCAGTTGCAAATGCGAATGCGAATACTCGCAACAACCCCGCTCTGCACACCAAATTTCAAGTTCGTGAGACTTATGGTTCCGAAGTTATAGCTGGATGTGCCACGCCCCCTTTTACAAACTCGTTTATATATACCCTTCTATAAGCACCTACCATTGACATGTTTGCCTACCAAATTTCAAGTTCGTGGGACTTATGGTTCCGAAGTTATAGCTGATAAAAAATTCCACGCCTATGGGATGTGCCACACCCCCTTTTCCAAACTCGTTTATATATACCCTCTATAAGCACCTACCATTGGTATGTCTGCATACCAAATTTCAAGTTCGTGTGACTTATGGTTCCGAAGTTATAGCTGATAAAAATTCCGCGCCTATGG
>NW_023458889.1:10530-12180 GCF_013731165.1 Rhagoletis pomonella | reverse complement strand
GCGCCTATGGGATGTGCCACGCCCCCTTTTACAAACTCGATTATATATAACCGCCTATAAGCATCTACCATTGCCATGTCTGCATGCCAAGCTTCAAGTTCAATTGACTTATGATCTGGAAGTTATGGCTGATTAAAAATTTCACGCCTATGGGAGCTGCCACGCCCGTTTGTCGGATCCCAATTTTTTTCACCCTATCATAGGCCCAGGTGTAATGGCAATAGTCTGACTTGGTACGTGCACTTTTTTCGGACGTAGGACATATGGTATTGAAAATGGGCAAAATCGGACAATAACCACGCCTACCTCCCATATAACAGTAATTTTCAGAGATACGGAAACTGCGATATTTTACTAAATACTGAAGATAATTCACTCAAAATTGATATTTACGATAATTTTTAGACGAAAAATAATAATATTATAAATGTTTGGAAAATGGGAGTAGCCACGCCCACTTATGGTTACATGTGTATATCTTGGTAACCCCTGTACCAATTTCTTCCAAACTTTGCACAGTGCTTAGCCTTGCTACAGCATACAAAGTGGCTAAAAATTGTTAAAATCGGACAATAACCACGCCCACATCCCATATAACGGTAATTTGGAGAAATACGAAATCTTCGGTAAATCAGTAAATATTAAAGCTAATTTATTCAAAATTGATGCTTGCAACCATTCTTTACCAAGAAATACGTTTATGATAAAATTTTGGAAAATGGGCGTGGCACTGCCCACTTATGATCACATATATGTATATCGGTAGCCGTTCTACCAATTTGGATCAAACTCGGTATGGTTATTGTGCTTGCCACGTAAAAGCAAAACTTTGAAAATTATTGAAATCCAACTAAAATTACGGTCGCTTTTCATATAACGGTAAATTTCAGAAATGCTTGAAAATTCAATATTTCGAAATTTAAGGATGCCAACAGTAGGGAAAAGAGGCCACATGTAGAGAAATTCAGCCTTAAATTCGCGATGTAGGGAAAAAAGGACAGTTTTTAAAATTTACGTAAATGTAGGTAATTTCAAAATTCTGAAATTTGTCTTTATTTAAAAAAAAACTTTCTTTTTCTGTTCGCATACAATTTTTTTTTAAATTAATGCGTTGCACTGTTTCAATATGTTTACGAATCTCAGCAAGTTAAATCTTCATATGAGCTTGAACACACCCACTGACCAGCAAGACTTTTAAAATACTTCTTCTGTGCTTGAACATACTCATTTCTCACCAAGCTTGCTTAAAGTCAATTTTGCCGCATTTTCATTTATATTTTTCCACGAGATTCAATTTACGCGATTATATTATATAAAAAACACAAAATCAGAGTTTGAATTAAGGAGTGAAAATCGTAAGTTGCTTCAAATGTTATGTTTAACAAATTTTCAATGATATTTTTTTAGAATAATGAGCAGTTCTTCCGATTCATCGTTTTCTGAAACGGGTGCTGCGAAGCGACCAGCAAAATTGAAGTATAGAAAACAAAAATTTAACAACAGCTGGCTGGAGATCGACGAATTCAAAGGATGGCTCGAAAAAATCGAAACGGACACTTTCAAGTGTAAGTGTGCAGCTTGCAACAAGATTCTAAACTGTGGAAAATGTGACCTCCTAAAGCATTCGCAAAGCAAATTTCACAAAAAAAA
>NW_023458889.1:0-10520 GCF_013731165.1 Rhagoletis pomonella | reverse complement strand
GACAAATATGACTTCCAGGGTAAACCCGACGATGCATCCGCGAAGGATGAACAGAAGGATGTGGCTGCATGTTCGTCGAAGGATGTGCATCAGATCCGGGAAAGTTGAAGAACTGCAAATGACTCATTCTTCATCAACACCTATGAACATGAACACGCTATTGGCTGCCATGTCACAGATGATGGAAGCACAGGATACACGCATGTCACAGATGTCATCACAGCTGTCGTCACAAATGCAAGTGCTGGTGACAGGTATATCTTCAGAGGTATCAGCGCAGGTGTCATCGCAGGTGTCATCCCGGTTAAAAACTCAGCTAAAGGCACACAAATTACACAAACACAGGACAAACTTGAAGAGAGTCAGGAGAAAGTCGAAGCAAAGGTAGAAGAGTTGGAAGGTCGCCTCCGAGATTTGCAGATAAATCGTCTTCGGCAAGTGCTCCCAAGGTAAAGACTCCATCCTTTGACAGCACGATTCCTTTCCAAGTCTTTAAGCTCCAGTTCGAGAAGACAGCTACAGCAAATCGTTGGAGCATGGATTATAAATCTGCTGCTCTGTTCGTGGCATTAAATGGACCTGCAGTGGAAATCTTGCAGAGAATTCCTGACTGTGAAAGGAACAATTACGATGCATTAATGGGTGCAGTGAAAAGACGTTATGGTAGCGAGCACAGGAGACAGATTTACCAGATGGAGCTGGAGAATCGCTGCCAGAAGTCCAACGAGACTCTACAGGAATTCGCCTCCGAGGTTGAAAGGTTAGCTCATTTGGCAATTGGAGATGCATCTGGTGAGCACCTCGAAAGAGTAAAAATCCAGAGGTTCATCAACGGAATGCGGGACGTGTATACCAAGCGGGAGACGTACGCGAACCCAAAGCCAACATTTGCCGAAACTGTCTCGAATGCTCAGACGCGAGAAACGGCGGCGCTCCTAAGTAGACCAGCCTACAAAGCAAATCGCATGGAAGTGGAAACACCGGACGAGACAAATGAAATGCTGAAGAAGATTATCCAACTGCTGGGTGAGAAAAAGCATGGCTCTGGCAAATGTTTTAAATGTGGAAAGCCAGGCCACTTCGCCCGCGATTGCAGCGCAAGTTCCAGTGCGCTCAACAATTCAGCAGAACGCAAACGCAGGGCTGAAGGAGACGAATCCAACTCCAATCAGTCGTTAAACTAAAACGGGCCAGCAGCAAGATGCGCGCGCTGGCTCCCGCAATTGAGTGCCCCATAATCTCCGACTCGCGAATTGGCAGAAAAGCGAGGAACGGTACTGTTGGTGGATATGTGGACGGACTTTAGCGAGTACTAACTCTGGATACGGGCGCATCACATTCTATCATTCGATCTGATTTGGTCACTAAAGAGGTAAGGCCATTACCTGGAGCAATGTTGAGGACAGCAACTGGTGAGGACACCCAAGTTGTAGGAGAGGTAACATGCAAAGTCGCAATAAGGAATGTGACGGTGTTACACAAGTTCATAGTCGCGGCGATTATGGATGAAGTCATTATTGGATTAGACTTCTTGCTTGATCAATTGCATTACAAACGTCAAGCTGTGAGGTTGTGCTTTATTGTGCTCTGATTTTGGCTTTCTACTTGCTAAGTTCATTGTGCTAATTCTGTGTTAAAGTAGTGATAAAAAGTGCTTATGAGCATCAGAGTGTGAAATAATTGAAGCTAACTGAAAGTTATTGGATTTATATTAAAGTAAATTTAATTAAATTTCACTAGCATACATTCTAATTTTGCCGAGTCATTTGTTGCTATCATTGTTGTTGTATCCTTTGTAGTTAACTGAATTCATTTTGTTTTTGCACATTTGTTCTACTCTTTTTGTTTACTTCTTCTAGTAATTCTTGGCACAGCTGTTTGCGTTGCGTTTATTAAGTGTCATAACTGTTCGCTACATTTATTTAAAGCTATTTACATTAGCTCCTTATTTGTTATAATTTATTTTGTTTGTCTTTTATTAACGAGTGTATTACATAAATCTTTCAATATGAAGTGCGATCTTGATACTTGCCAAATTAAAAGCGATTCTGAACGCTACTTATCGTGCTGGCTGTGTGACGGTATTTACCATCTGAAATGTGCTGGTTTGACGGGAAGAATTCTGGACGCTATTAATGATGGCAAGGGCCTTCGCTATATGGTTTGCTGTTGCTCCGGTCCAGAACCGCTATAAGGTTTGCTGGTGCTCCGCCGCAAGCTTTGCTGCTCCGCCAAAAGATGTCGCCGATCGTAATCCAAGTTCAGAACCAAGATAAAAGCCGCAAGATGTCGCTGGTGACAACCGGAACCGATCACAGGGTGTACCGCTGATGGAAATCCGAGAAATCCGATACATGGTGGTTTGTATGTCGAAAATTAGTAAAGTGTGTTGATATGCAGTCAGAAATATATACAAACGTACATACGTACATATGTATATACATATATAGATGCTCCACCGCTAGAAAAGTGTGTAAATAATGCACACATAGTTAATTATCAATTATTTAATATATATGTATATATATACATATATATGAATGGAAAGGTCTGTTGATGTTGAAAACAAATAAAATCTAATTTGAAATAAAATAAAGTGTTATAATTTCTTATTTTTTTTTATTTATTAGATATTTAATGAAGAAGTAAAGTTTCTTAATATTATTACTTTTTTTTCAGCACATATCATAGAATTTTTATGATATTTACAAGTATTTATATTTGTATTGCTGATGGAAATCGAAGAAATCCGATACAATTTGGTTTATATGTCGAAAATTGGTAAAGTGTATTGGTATACATATATACATACGTATTCTCATACATACATCTATATGCAAACGTACATACATACATATTTATATACATATATAGATGCTCCACCCCTAGAAAAGTGTGTTAATAATGTTCACATAGTTAATTGCTAAGTATTTAATATGTATGTGTATATGAATGAAAAGGTCTGTTGATGTTGATGATGAGAACAAATAAAATTTAATTTGAAATAAAAGAAAGTTTTATAATTACTTATTTATTTTGATAATAAGAATTTTAAACATAAATGT
The DNA here is from genome assembly GCF_013731165.1 of Rhagoletis pomonella. Classification (NCBI taxonomy): domain Eukaryota; kingdom Metazoa; phylum Arthropoda; class Insecta; order Diptera; family Tephritidae; genus Rhagoletis; species Rhagoletis pomonella. The sequence continues at coordinate 7,455 of NW_023458889.1, read as the reverse complement.
CCGCAATTATATGAATTATAGCTTTGTTGTTTATTATAGTTATATTTAATGTCTTTTCCTAAATATTTTATTATTTGCTTATGAGGCTGTAAGTTTCCAAAGCCATCGAAGTAATCAATCTCATTATCGTTTTTCCAGTATATATATGAATGGAAAGGTCTGATGATGTTGATGATGTGAACAAATAAAATTTAATTTTAAATAAAAGAGAGTTTTAAAATTACTTATTTATTTTGATAATAATAGTTTTAAACATAATTGTCCGCAGTTATATGAATTATAGCTTTGCTGTTTATTATAGTTATATTTAATGTTCAGGAGGCTATACGTTTTTCCAAAGCTATCGAATTAATCAATCTCATTATCGTTTTCCAGTATTTGAACTATCCAAATTTATTATTCCACATTCTCTCTTAAATGGTTTACATGGTAAAGTGTCACACATGAATACCCCTCTAAAATTTGGAATAAATTTTGAATACTTCAAGTGTACATCAGTAAGAGGTCTTCTAGGTAGCTTCATTAAGAGTTTTTTTGATATGGTTTTAAATATAATCCGAATCCCTTTTTATAAGGCTTTAAGAATATGTATTTTCCCATTGAAATAGCTTCCATTGTATTATTATGACGTTTTGCCACCAATAACTGCTCCTGTCCAGTCTTTATAGCATTGATTGTTTTAATAATTCCTGCTGTACCGCCAGATAGACTTCCAAGTGCTCCTAATGCTACGATTAAAGGCGCTAATGGGGAAATCCTCCAGATTTAGGTAATGATATTACACGTGGTGATTTTATTATAGATTTTTTTACTCTGAAAATATTATTTGCAACCTTTCAAGTTATCACTTTTCTTTAAATTTTGTGTAGCACTTTTTAAGGCATGATTGAAGAGCTGATAACCAGTTTTTCCTCCCACTTTTTTAGTTTTTACTATAAGCGTACCCCATACCGGATTTCGTTTTTGTCTTCATTATATTTATAACTAACCAAGCATTCGTTTTCTCATTAAGATTGCTATCCTTCGCTTTAACTCTTTCCCAAACCTTCTTAATTAATTTTTTATCAGCAATATGTCCGTTATCTAAATCTTTGTTATTGAAATATGATATATCATGTTCTGTACAAGCAGTGTCTAGTAGATTAATCCCTCAATCCTCTTACTAAAAGTTTCCGTAGTTTCGTTCCAGGTCTACAAAATTGAGAACTAGGCAAATGACGTTCAATAGGAAGCATATTAATTATATTACTTATAAAACCTTTTCCAACGACTAACGATTTATAAATAAACCCTTTTTCATAAATAACTCTCATATTGTTGGATGTACCATCATTGCCACAGACATATGGCAACCCTGTTAGAAAATAGCTAACCAAAAGGAAATGTCAAATACGTGTTTTTCTTATTCATGTTTGCTGTAAATTCTAGTTGAAAGAAAAACACAAGCATTTTTTACCGCGGAAATAGCCCGCCCTTTTTTTGAGTAGCAATATTTTTTTTGTACAAATAAAACCTAAGTTTTACATCGCCTATAATCGTCTTTTTTTTGGATTAGCGTGCACTAAAGCTACGAGCATATTAATTGTTCACAATCAACACTGGAAAATAATTCGGACTAATAAACAAACAAACATTTGGTGCCTCCTGTGAGGATTTCGGTGGAGTCGGAAGCGAGGTTATGCAGGTAGTCGCAGGTGGTTTGAGGGTGAGTGCATTTTGATTTTATATAAAGTTGGTTTTTTGTCATTAAAATGTCGGAAAGCAAAGATTCCCCTGCTCCAGGTGATCTTATCAGTGAGCAAAAATCACAAAAAAGCGGTCACTAATTTTAAGAAAGATCCCATGTCGCGTAAAACGGAATCTTACTTTTCTGTCAGACTTGAATCATTGTCTTCAATGCGTGTAGAATTTCGTTCTAATCACCGCAATCTAATGCGTCACGCCTCACAGGAAGAGGTCAAGTCAAGGTATCTTGACGAAGACATATGTAGCCTATTTGAAGAAGCATTTATACAAGCGGTGTCCATAATCCGTGAAGGGCGTAACATCACCTTCCCACCGACAGGTGCGTCTGCGAGTACGCCATCATCTAACCCCGATGCGTCATCAGCAACCGTCGCGAGTAATGACGTACCCCTACCTGAAGTGAAGCTACCAACTTTCAATGGTAATTATATCGAATGGCCTACATTCAAGGAAGTTTTTGAATCCAGAGTTCACAATAATAACCGTCTTACCGATCTCCAGCGTTTCCATTACCTAAAAGGCGCGCTGTCGAATGACGCTGCGCAAGACATCGAACATTTGAGCATCATAAGTGACAATTATCAAGTAGCTTGGAGTATGTTAGTGAGCACGTATGACAACAAACGCGTGCTATTCTATCATTATATGGATGTTTTTGATCTGCAAATTGTGACTAGTAGCGAAGATGCAAGTGCTTTGAAACGTTATACCCAAACATGCCGATCCTGTGTGAATTCGATAAAAAAGCTGGGAGTAAACATCGATGAACAAAATCATATCTTTGTATATTATATGCTTAAAAAGTTACCGAGTTCAGTGCGCAACGAATGGGAAAGAACTCAACGTGCACATAAAAATATTCCGCTATTCACTGATCTTTGCAATTTTTTAGACGAATATTATCAAGTGTTAGTGACATTCAAGCCATCAGCACTATCAAAGCAGCAAGACACTCGTAAGAAAGTGGATCCAGCGTCTAGCACTAGCAAGAAAGAAGCCAAGGTATATCTTGTAAAGAAAGATGTTGCATGCCCAATCTGTGGGAAGTCGGATCACCCCGTACGAGAGTGTACAGAATTTATAAATTTAAGCTTAGCTGATAAAAAAGCTGCTATTGAAAAATTTAAGCTGTGTTTCAACTGCTTAGGACACAACCACCGTTCCACCAATTGTAGTAGCCGGAGGAATTGTCGAACTTGTGGAAAACGACATCATACGCTTATACATGCAGATCGCATTGAGGCATCTATGCATGTTGCAGTTGCAGCTGAAACAGTAGAGGATTCCACCTTGCCGAGCTGGGATGTTTTATTGCCGACTGCAGTCATCACGGCTAAGAACTTCGAGGGTGAAATTCTTCCCTTTCGAGCATTTTTGGATCAGGGGTCCCAAGCATCATTTGTAACTGAACGTGCAGTGCAACTGCTACACATGCCACGTCACAAAGCCTCTATCAATGTAACTGGGCTAAGCGAAACCAAGGTGGCTGTCAGTAAGTCATATCTTATCTTGACCATAGGTTCAAGGTTTGATAGCAGCATTCAACACCATGTTTTAGCTTATGTTCTTCCGAAATTAAGCCATGTGATGCCACCAAAGCGCATGCCGCCAAAACTTTGGCCCCATTTGAACGGTTTGCAGTTGGCAGACCCGAGATACTACGAACCCCAAAGCATTGATGCTTTGTTAGGAAACGATGTTTATGACGACATTATCCGTGGTGATGTTCGTAGGGGAAACAGGGGAGAGCCGATTGGCCAATGCACCTTATTTGGCTACATTCTTTCCGGAAAAATAAGCGCCCCCCCCATCCCCACCACATACCCTATCTTCGTTACATGTACATACCGAAACTGAGGAGTTATTAACACGTTTCTGGGAGATGGAAGAATGTCAGAGTGAACGCAAATTGTCGGAACTAGACCAGTGGTGTGAAGACTTTTATAAGAGCACTACTACTCGCATGGATAATGGGAAATACGTGGTAAGGTTGCCTCTCTTATCATATCTTGATCCTTCCGTCTGTATCGGCACATCTAAACATGTCGCCCTCAAGAGGTTATTATATCTGGAACGTCGTTTGGTACAATGCCCTTCACTAAGGCAAATATATCGGGACACCATCGACGAATATCTACAACTCGGTCAAATGGAACCAGTCAATGCGGTGGATCAAATGCACCATAACACGAATATCAACAATACAGCTTCCACCCTTTGCTATCTTCCACACCACCCGGTAGTTAAAGAATCGTCTTCTACAACAAAGGTACGTATCGTGTTTGATGCATCGGCCAAAACAAACAACGGTCGATCTCTGAACGACATTTTAGCTACCGGCCCGGCATTGCAAACAGACTTATCAGCTGTGCTAACAAATTGGCGTTTTTACAAGTACGCATTTTTAGCAGATGTGGAAAAGATGTACCGGGCTATCAATGTCCATAGAAAGGATGCTCAGTATCAGCGCATATTGTGGCGACAGAGTCCAGACGACCAAATTAAAGAATACTATTGTTCCACCGTTATGTTCGGGACTAGGTCAGCACCCTTTCTAGCCATCCGCACCATACAACAGTTAGCAGATGATGAATCTCGGAATTTTCCACTTGCTGTCAATGTCATCAAACATCAGATGTATGTCGATGATGTTTTGTCGGGAGGTGACACAATCGAAGAAGCACTCGAGGTACAAGCACAAACAAGAGGTATGCTGAACAATGGAACATTTCTGCGTCATAAGTGGTCCAGTAATCATAGCCAGTTGTTAGAGCGCATTCCTATTGAACATCGTGAAATGAAAGGATCACTGCAAATTAATACCACTGAAACCTTAAAGGCTTAGGAATATTTTGGAATCCTGCATCCGATGAGTTTACCTACGGCATCAAGTTTGATATTCCTAGCGGGCCACCAACTAAACGGATGGTTCTTTCCACCATAGCGCGGCTTTTTGACCCATTGGGGTGGTTCAATCCAATCATTTTAAGAGCCAAACTTTTCATGCAACAATTGTGGATTACAAAGCTGGGGTGGGATGGCATCTTACCCCAAGAAATTCAAAGCTTCTGGAACCAGTATACTAAGGAGCTTCCATCTATAGAAATGATACGTGTACCCCGTTGGCTGAACACCAACCATCATAACAGCAGCAACACAATCCATATATTTTGTGACGCTTCAGCAAGTGCCTATTCAGCAGCAGCCTATATGAGAGCCAAAGGTGCACATTCACAATATCATACAAGTTTACTCATGGCCAAGTGCAAAGTGTCGCCAACCAAGCCTAAATTAACTATACCGCACGCTGAGTTATGCGCTGCCGTACTCGCAATCAAACTGTTAAAATTTTTGAAGGTAAATTTACATTCCAATGTCGATTTCTCTAAAACAGTTATTTGGTCCGATTCAATGGTGGTACTTGGGTGGATAAGAGGTGATTCCACCCGTTGGAAGGTTTTTGTTGCAAACCGATTGAGTAAGATCTTAGAAATTACAGGCGCTCATCAATGGCGATATGTGCCAACCAAGGAAAACCCTGCGGACTGTTCAACGCGTGGCCTAACTCCATCCAAATTATCGAGGCATGAACTCTGGTGGTCGGGGCCGTCGTGGTTACGACGACACCACGATCATTGGCCGAACGAAGTGATCGAACTAACTATGCCTCCAGCTGTTATTGAAGCAGAAGAAAACAGACATACCATTTCGGTAAATTTGATCAATACTGAAAAGAAAACTATTTCAGTTTACATTGGGGAAGTCTCATCATATACTCGTTTAGTTCGAGTAATTGCTTATTGTTACAGATTCATTCATATCTGCAGTCACCCAAATGAGCAATGCAGAAGCGGCTTAACTGTGGTAGAGTTGAACCGCAGCATGCTTAGTATCGTCTCAATTGTTCAACTTGAAGCGTTTCCAAGCAAATGGAAAGCCCTCTCGTCAAATCGCAGTATTCCTGGGAATAGCACCCTGATTCCATTAAATCCGTTTTTCGATCATACAGACCGCGTGATTCGTTTGGGGGGGCCGGCTCCGCGATTCTCTACTCCCGATAAACGAAAAACATCCATTCATATTGCCCGCGAAACACCACTTCACCCAATTGTTAATTGATTACAGTCATCGCATGACACTACACGGCGGGGCCGCAATCACACTGAACTATATCAGAAAACGATTTTGGATAATAAATGGACGAAACGTGGTGAGGTCTCGCTTACACCGTTGTATGACTTGTTATCGATGTAAGCCGAAAACGCAAGAGCAACTCATGGGAAACCAGCCCGCAGCCCGAGTGCGCCCAGCTAAAGTATTTTCGTCCGTTGGAGTGGACTATGCGGGCCCCCTGAACATTTCGCCTTCAAAAGGTCGAGGTCGCACTTCAATTAAAGGATACGTTGCTATATTCATATGCTTAGTCTCCAAAGCGGTGCATCTAGAACCCGTTAGCGATCTCTCCGCAGATGCCTTTCTTGCAGCATTGAAGCGATTCGTCGGGCGACGAGGTATATGCAGCGACTTGTATAGCGATTGCGGAACCAATTTTGTTGGTGCTAATAAAAAGATAAAAGCGGATCAAACAGCCTATCGCACCTTCATCGAATCAAACGCTATTCCATGGCTCACTTCACAACAGATTCAATGGCACTTCATCCCACCCTCATCGCCACATTTTGGTGGATTGTGGGAGGCAGGCGTGAAGTCTATGAAGTATCACTTGAAACAAGTTATCGGTGATCGCGTGCTAACTTATGTGTTGTTATGTGTTTATGTCCTCTAACAAATGATCCTCACGACCTTGTGGTTTTAACCCCAGGTCATTTTTTAACCGGAGACGCACTTCTGGCACCTCCAACAGCAGAAATCGGAAGCTTCAATATTCGAGACCGTTGGCAAAACTGCCAATTTCTCGTTCAACAGTTTTGGCGTCGCTGGAGCGCTGAGTACCTGTCACGACTTCAAAGAAGACCAAAGTGGTTGCGATCTAAACCAAGTGTACAGGTAAACGATATCGTGTTAATTAAAGACGAGCGATTCCCTTGCAATCGTTGGCCACTTGGTAGAATAGTTAAAACACATGCAGGAGCTGACGACATGATTCGAGTTGTTACTATAAAAACTCAAGGTGGCATCGTCAAAAGGCCTATTACGAAAGTGTGCCTGTTACCTATTCCCGACAACGAACATGAGGAAACCGAAAACCAACCTATGTAAAATCAAATTGTATTTTCCTTCAAGCTATTTTTCAGGCGGCAACTCTGTGTCACCAAGCGATATAACCAACTTGTGCGTGACAGCGTGAGGTTTCAACAAACAAGAGAGAGTAATCCCCTGCTACGACGTCGTAGGCGAAAGCTTCAATTATACTGATCTTCCCAAAGATCATGGCGGGGGAGTATGTTGGATGTACCATCATTGCCACAGACATATGGCAACCCTGTTAGAAAATAGCTAACCAAAAGGAAATGTCAAATACGTGTTTTTCTTATTCACGTTTGCTGTAAATTCTAGTTGAAAGAAAAACACAAGCATTTTTACCGCGGAAATAGCCCGCCCTTTTTTGAGTAGCAATATTTTTTTTGTACAAATAAAACCTAAGTTTTACATCGCCTATAATCGTCTTTTTTTGGATTAGCGTGCACTACAGCTACGAGCATATTAATTGTTCACAATCAACACTGGAAAATAATTCGGACTAATAAA
>NW_023458888.1:92279-94975 GCF_013731165.1 Rhagoletis pomonella | reverse complement strand
AAAATAATGATAGGACACTCTTTTACTTCCCCGCATACCACCCACCAGGTGTCGAGAAGAAGGCAAACACACTTGGGGAAGCTGTGGCCCGAGGCTTCAGACATTCACTCTCTACAGCCCTCGAAACTGCTCGGTTTCATCAGAGCACTGGGGCTGGACGAGGTGTTGTGATGAGCTCCGAGGGCACAATAGACCTAAGGTCGCAGTGCACATCCTCTAACAAATCTATCTATCTATACCACCCACCACATTTTCCTCAAATAACTAAAACTCAAATGTGTAAACAAATTTGTTGATTATCTTTAAATTTGTTGTTATTGTGTGTGTATCACACTTCCAACAGCTGCAAAAATAGTAGTAAATTTACACATTTTTGAGTATTTATGCTGACCAGGACAATGCTGCTGCAAATATTATTTTCTTATAAATTTCAGAAAATCTATCACAATAACGTACATATGTATTACATACACAAATATGTTTGTATATGCATTCATTGTTTCCTAGTTGTCGTCTTTGGCTATTGTTTTGTATGTTTTATCTCAAATTCACTAAGCAAATATTTGTTCTATTAGTAACGCAAATGGGAGAGGAGTTATAGAAGTTTAAAGCACTCGGCTTATTTCCAACTTTCTTCATCGGAATTTTACTTATATATGTAAATCTATATACTTATTGCAAGAGAAATAATCTCTTAATAAATGTAAATGGAAATAATTGTAACAGGTCTGCATTTATAATACAATTTTTTTTTTTAACATTAAATAAAGTTGGAACAATATCATTAAAGTATTCATTGGAGGTGGGTACTACCATTCCGAAAGACCCGGGTTCGATATCTGATCCCAGTAAGATTTATATTAGTAAACCTGTTTTTAATTAGCGTTGGGCATGCAATGGCAAACCTACGAGTACTGTAGATTCCACCATTTGTGTAACAACATCACGACGTACATCCCAAAAATGGAGCAGAAGTCCGGCCGATTTTTTTATTTATTATTTTCAATAAATTCTTTTCACAAAAAGTTGCAGAAATACATAAATAAGAGTTAAAGCAATGGAAAATCTGCAGTAATCACACAAAACTTAAGAAAATTTTAATATCCCTATATCCTATTTAATAAAATACTACGTCCTGCGCCCCGAAAAACAAAATCTTTACAACATTTGTTACTTTGAAATATATTGATGGAATTTACTTTGTGCCTTTGAGGAATTAGTTCTTTCCCGTACAATCCGGACAGGGTCCGGCAATTCTAGAATAAGCGAAAAATTCGCTTTCTAAAAACTACGATGTCCAGAAGTGCAGAAATGCAAAAAAACTACATTTCGTGGCCAGAATTTTTGAAAACCAGCTATTCAATGGTTTTTGTTGTTGCGACTTAAATGCAAACACTTGGAAATTGAATTTTAGTTTCTCGAATTCCATTGTGAAAATGCATCAATGTGTCATTTAGTATTCCTTAAAAGTACAAAGTAAATGCAAGCTACGTGTAAACACAAAACAGCTGATTTGCAATTTGACACTTTATCAATTTCGAATCGAAAAAAGACACTAACGATCCAATACGTTCCATTCTTCGCTGCCCATTTTGAGTACGGGAATAATTTCTGGCCTATTTTGAGAAGGAACGTAATGTTACGCATACGACATGACCAACGTGCTAATTACCAGGGCTGGCAAAAATATGCCAGAAAACCCTGAAAATATGCGTTGTAAAAACCTCGATATATCACCAAAATATACTCTTAAATATTGCCTTGAATTCGCCTGGCATTGTACCAAGGCAAGGAATTCATACAAGGTGGTAGCAGAAGTATAAAAACATTAGTGTGAACGTGCTTTGTTTCACGAATCTATCGTCTGTTTTTCGCCGAAAATGTGCAAAAATATGCACGTAAGTTGAATATATGCTAAAACTAACAAAATTGCCAAAAATATGCAAAATAAGCTTTTTCAAGCTATAAGACATATGAGGTAACTGTATGACTACTGAACAGGCGAATAAGTGAACCTTTTGTGCGCGATCTGGTTGAAGTATAGCTTTATTGAACAGGCTAAAAAGAGTCTTCAGATAATTTCATGTAGAAATAGATAGGAAAATATCTAGCCCACTCTTTCGACTGGAGCGATAGCTGTCTCGACATTTAGTCCGGGTTATACCACTGTCGGAATGGTTCTAAGGTCGGATCACTTCAGTGCCTCGCTCGGCAGTATTTAGCTATGATTTTGTAATCGTCATTGTGGTCTAAGGGCTAGTTTCTCCAACTCAACTTAACTGAGTGTAGCCATTTTTTGGCTTTAAGTCAAAAGTTAGCCTAGTTTTTACACAGCTTATTCGTGACTATTTAAGTCTAAAAAATTAGCTGAACTAAGTTAAATTGTGTTGGAAAAACCAGCCTTAAGGGTACCCTAACATAAAAGTAGAGACGCTAACTCTTTTTATGTAAATAAATACATGTAAGGTGTACGCAAGATGAAATTAATGCACACATTTTCACTTTCTTCTTTTTTTTTTTAAATCAATATATCATCGTTTAAAGTAAAAAACCGCGTATCAAGATAATGCGAAATTGCGTAGGCGAGGTTGCATACATTATTTTCTAGAGCCAAGAACTTGCGTGAGCAAATCAAATTTTTGACAGCACATGTCAGTTACGCGGTTTTGCAAAATGACGATACGCGGTTTTGTACT
>NW_023458888.1:89817-92179 GCF_013731165.1 Rhagoletis pomonella | reverse complement strand
GATATATTGATTTAAAGAAAGAAAAAAAGAAGAAAGTGAAAATGTGTGCATTAATTTCATCTTGCGTACACCTTACATGTATTTATTTACATAAAAATAGTTAGCGTCTCTACTTTTATGTTAGGGTACCCTTAAGGCTGGTTTCTCCAACACAATTTAACTTAGTTCAGCCAATTTTTTAGACTTAAATAGTCACGAATAAGCTGTGTAAAAACTAGGCTAACTTTTGACTTAAGTCTAAAAAAATGGCTACACTCAGTTAAGTTGAGTTGGAGAAACTAGCCCTTAGACCACAATGACGATTACAAAATCATAGGTACTAGCCGTGTCAAGCGAGGCACTGAAGTGATCCGACCTTAGAACCATTCCGACAGTGGTATAACCCGGACTAAATGTCGAGACAGCTATCGCTCCAGTCGAAAGAGTGGGCTAGATATTTTCCTATCTATTTCTACATGAAATTATCTGAAGACTTTTTTTAGCCTGTTCAATAAAGCTATACATACTTCAACCAGATCGCGCACAAAAGGTTCACTTATTCGCCTGTTCAGTAGTCATACAGTTACCTCATATGTCTTATAGCTTGAAAAAGCTTATTTTGCATATTTTTGGCAATTTTGTTAGTTTTAGCATATATTCGACTTACGTGCATATTTTTGCACATTTTCGGCGAAAAACAGACGACGAGATTCGTGAAACAAAGCACGTTCACACATATGTTTTTATACTTCTGCTACCACCTTGTATGAATATTCGCCTTGGTACAATGCCAGGCGAATTCAAGGCAATATTTAAGCGAATATTTTGGTGATATATCGAGGTTTTTACAACGCATATTTTCAGGGTTTTCTGGCATATTTTTGCCAGCCCTGGTAATTAGCTAGCACGTTGGTCATGTCGTATGCGTAACATTACGTTCCTTCTCAAAATAGGCCAGAAATTATTCCCGTACTCAAAATGGGCAGCGAAGATTGGAACGTATTGGATTGGATCGTTAGTGTCTTTTTTCGATTAGAAATGGATAAAGTGTCAAATTGCAAATCAGCTGTTTTGTGTTTACACGTAGCTTGCACTACTTTGTACTTTTAAGGAATACTAAATGACACATTGATGCATTTTCACAATGGAATTCGAGAAACTCGAGAAATTCAATTTCCAAGTGTTTGCATTTAAGTCGCACCACAACAAAAACCATTGAATAGCTGGTTTTCAAAAATTCTGGCCACGAAATGTAGTTTTTTTGCATTTCTGCACTTCTGGACATCGTAGTTTTTAGAAAGCGAATTTTTCGCTTATTCTAGAATTGCCGGACCCTGTCCGGATTGTACGGGAAAGAACCAATTCCTCAAAGGCACAAAGTAAATTCCATCAATATATTTCAAAGTAACAAATGTTGTAAAGATTTTGTTTTTTTCGGAGCGCAGGACGTAGTATTTTATCAAATAGGATATAGGGATATTAAAATTTTCTTAAGTTTTGTGTGATTACTGCAGATTTTCCATTGCCTTAACTCTTATTTATGTATTTCTGCAACTTTTTGTGAAAAGAATTTATTGAAAATAATAAATAAAAAAAAATCGGCCGGACTTCTGCTCCATTTTTGGGATGTACGTCGTGATGTTGTTACACAAACTGGTGGAACCTACAGTACTCGTAGGTTTGCCATTGCATGCCCAACGCTAATTAAAAACAGGTTTACTAATATAAATCTTACTGGGATCAGATATCGAACCCGGGTCTTTCGGAATGGTAGTACCCACCTCCAACGAATATTTTAATGGTATTGTTCCAACTTTATTTAATGTTAAAAAAAAAATTGTATTATAAATGCAGACCTGTTACAATTATTTCCATTTACATTTACATATTAAGAGATTATTTCTCTTGCAATAAGTATATAGATTTATATAAGTAAAATTCCGATGAAGAAAGTTGGAAATAAGCTGAGTGCTTTAAACTTCTATAACTCCTCTCCCATTTGCGTTACTAATAGAACAAATATTTGCTTAGTGAATTTGAGATAAAACATACAAAACAATAGCCAAAGACGACAGCTAGGAAACAATGAATGCATATACAAACATACATATTTGTGTATGTAATACATACGTTATTGTGATAGTTTTTCTGAAATTTATTAGAAAATAATATTTGCAGCAGCATTGTCCTGGTCAGCATAAATACTCAAAAAATTTTAAATTTACTACATACTATTTTTGCAGCGGTTGGAAGTGTGATACACACAATAACAACAAATATAAAGATAATCAACAAATTTGTTTACACATTTGAGTTTTAGTTATTTGAGGAAAATGTGGTGGGTGGTATGCGGGGAAGTAAAAGAGTGTCCTATCATTATTTT
>NW_023458888.1:81161-89717 GCF_013731165.1 Rhagoletis pomonella | reverse complement strand
GGTTTTGCAAAATGACGATACGCGGTTTTGTACTTTAAACGACGATACGTACCTCTGCTAAATATACAAAAGTTATCATGCAAGATTTTAAACTCATCTGATATGTTTTGGTTGAGAAATGAGGAAAGAACTTAAGTGCGTGAACAAATTGTTTAATTCTTTTTAAGAAGATCCAAATTGGACTTTCAAAAATAATGCTAAAAAAACAAATATGTCAAGGAATACCGTTACACGTGTTTATAAAAATCTATGCCGAACGTCTAGCTATTAATAGGCAAATAGGAAGTGGCCAAGCAAAAGATTTCAAAGACCCTGATGCAGCACTTATAAAAAGTTCCAGATAGAAATTCCAAAAAGAACATCGATGCAATGGATCGAAACCAACGACTTCACTGCAATTTCATATGCAATTTTGATTACTGCTTTACGAACGATGAGATGTATGTATGTATGTATGTGCGTGCTTAGCGACTTTTCGCAGATCCGAGTGTCGATTTTTATGTCGCAAATCGTAGATGAAATGAAAGTTGAGAGATGTACAACAGAGTTTCCTAAAAAATACTTGCGTTTGTAGGCAATATGTGTAGCTGTTATATGCGGAGTCGTTCTTTTGTTATAACTGGAACGATTAACACGGAATTATTTATCCAGTAGTGCTTACAAAAACGACTTTTACCATTGGGAAGGCTATAGGAAATCTCTACATATTTTACCTGCTTTGGCTTCACAACATTACAGCAAATCAACAAATGTATTCAGACCTGCAATTGCACTGAATTGCCCTGAGCTCAGACCCACTGAACGGTATTGGGCTCTGGTAAATTATGGGTTATGAGGGATACAAAACACGTCACTAAAAAAACTAAAACTTTTGGACAACATTTTTCTGCAGAAATAAAATTACTGAATACATCGTAATATAATAGGCCTAATAGGAGGTATTTCGGAAAAATGTAATTGTTTATGAAAAAACACTAATAAGCAAATAAAGTAGTTTTCTACCCATCCTCCCTGCTTGGGATTTTCATGACGAAGTTTCTATCCGGAGTTTCAGTTAAACGGTCTGTATAACTCGGAAGAAAGCTATATTTTTCCAGAATGCAGGGGTGACCCAGCTATCCCGAGTCCGGTGGAGTTAGTAGTGGTGTCTTGTCTTTTCTCGTCGGCTACATTACATTAACAAAGAAATATATATATGAAATTGAGTAAATGGGAAAATATGAATAGAGTGAAACAAATACACGTGCACCTTCAAATACTGTAGTGGATATTACTACTATTATTGCTTAGTTTAACTTTACAAAAAAACATTTGGCTTGGCTAACAGTTCGAAAATATATAGCGAAATAGCTGTTAACCACAGAAAAGTTGCACATAAAAGCAAGCAAAGAACAGCTACAAATCAAAACTGTCAACTCTGACAAAGTTGATACAGAAAGTCGGATTTAAGGTCAATGTTGGCCAGAGGGAGCCGATATCCGCTACGTATGTATGTATAGAAAATGTATGAAAAGCTTAAAAAAGTGTCTAAAAGTGACGTGCCCAAATCTGTTCTAGCACATTCGTTTTTTTATTTTATTATTTTTCCTAGCTAAGGTGGGGGAAATCGAACAACGACAAGGAAAAGGAAAAAATAAATACACCAACTAATAAATGAATAAAAGAGAGTTGTCATATTGAATTTCCTTTATTGAATTTCGGTGTTTGCTATTTGGAAATAGACTGGGAAAACGTGTACTGGCTACAGCAGACAGCAAACATCCGGAAAATGTGGGCGACCAATGTCCTGTACAAAGAACGAGCACCAGTCAAACTAAGGCGTACATATGTATAACGAAATTACATTGCCCTCGCGCAATGTTTAAATTTTTTCGACCATTGAGTTTATTTAGAGAAAAGAACAGAGAGACAGAAAGTATCACTCCATATTCGCTAAGCGAAATATAGGCAAGCAAACAAAAAAACTCAAAGAAATTTAAAAAATGCCAACACAATTTAATTTCGTATATAAACAATGTCCAACAAATGTCAGCAAGTTGTTATGCTAGTGTGGTTGGTTAGTGGCAGACCAAGCAGCAAAAAGAAAAACACGAGAATTCTGTAAAAATTGCTAACTATGAAAAACAAAAATTAGACAAAAAAAAGCGTTGTAATATTTGCAAGCTGTAGCTAAAATGGCGTATATATGTAAAAAAAAAACTAGTTAAAAAACTTGGCAAGAATTTTCGAAGTAGCCACTAACATTTGTAATTGTCGCTATGTGTATTGTATATCGGCACGCTAGAGTGATCCACCCTGCATTTGTATGAGTCACGGAGGAACGCTAGCTGATATGTACACTATGGTTTGTATGTGCATTGCTTACCACTACACCACAGCGGTCGCCAATATGGCGAGAAAAAATTTAAATCGATTAGATCGATCGCTTAAAACTTTTAAAACTTTACAACCAAGGGTTTACGGTCTCTGATTACGAATCAGAAAATAAGATTCAAAAAAATTCAAATGGCGTATCCATATTGAATCAAAATAGTATAAGTTTTTAGAAAATGTGGACGTAGCAGCAACTTTTCACTTTTAACTAGCAATATGTAGTTTTAAAGTGTAAAATAAAATAATTTTTTAAAGGTACCACATTTCGCCGCTTTCGAACTGATGGGGATCTAGTTATTATCGGCGGACTGGTTCGTTTTTGGTGATAAAGATCTGCTACGGAATTAGACTCACTAGTTAGGGATTTCCCTGCAGGGTGAGCACAAACCCCGCAGGGAAACCGCGGACTAGGGAATCAAATTTCTAGTTCCGTTCTAGGTCTTTATCGCCAAAAAGGAACTAGTCCGATAGGAACTAGATCCCCCACCAGTCCAAAATCGGCGAAAAGTGGTACTATTAAAAAACTAATTTTTTTTCAATTTTTTTCACTAGAAATCTATATCTAAAGTGACGAATTTAGAAATGGTTCGGAACTATAGAAAAAGGGATGCAGCGGGGGGCTTGTTTACTTTACATAGATATGTGTTCGGCGGCTTTTTCGTTCAAATACGCTTCTATTCTGTGCTTCGCAAGTGCTTTTTCATAGCTTGGTTATACAAAACTAAAATTTGTGTTAACATTTCAACATCTTGCGAACGTCTGGAATTTAAGAAATAACAGTGAGCACCTCTGCAAACTCAGCTACAGCTAAAGGTATGTAAACGTACATTTCTTACAATTATTCAAACAAATTTAATTTCAAATTCCTTCCAAAATAACTTAAAAGCGCACACACGGAAGAACCAAAGAGAAAAATCTTGATACGTTTTTCTTTCGTCTGTCGATTTTAGAAATGGTTCGGTACTATAGAATTTAGGACTAGTTCAGAACTATCGAAAAAGGGATGCAGCGGGGGCCAATTGACACTTCCTAGGACATTGCCATGTTAAATTCGCCAGTTGCTTGCATGCAAAAGAGATTTATCGCGAACCAGTACCGGGTCGAAATGTACTAGAAGATTTCCCCCACAGGGAAAGCTTGCGGGTCAGCACACATGCCCATGCTTGCGAATGTATTTGTTTGTTTATTTAACATACATACATAGCATATGCACACAGACATATGTATGTGCATATTTTTGTGTAGAAATTCTTCCTTGTTTGCTTTGCTTGGAAAGTAGGTTGAAGGGCTAGAATAACAGCGCGTTAATGGAAAAGAAATATTATAAAGTTTACAGTCTTCTCTTCACTGAGCTGAGAGAGCTTTTTTGTTGTGTTAGGCTTAGTTTGACAAAAAAAAAACTGATTTTCAGATGTGCAAAGTCAGAAGCGGTAACCACTGAGCTATACAAACACACACCGTAAACGCTTGTTGCTAATTCATTTCCTTATACAACATCGTAGTTGTTATTGTAAATTCTATATATAAATTAATGTTAATAAAATAATAAAATTGACAAATACTACAATATATACATATATTAATGTGCAAGAAATTATTTGAAATTTGTTCTTGCGTGATTCATTTTCTTTAAATGCCGAAAGAGTTATAAGTAAGAAAGTGGTCGTTTTCGAAACTCATATCTAGTTAGCAATATTTCTAAAGAGCAAAGTTTTTGAAATCGGACGCGCTTTACAAAAAATGTATGAAGAACAACTGTTTGCTTAAGATCAATATAAATTTTGAGCAACAATTTAAAAATTCTTTAACCGACTGAAAAAAAAATATGTAGTTATATACATCAAATTATTTGAAATTAATTCTTGCATGATTACTTATGCACATTAGACAGCCAAAAAGAGTTGCGGTTTTTCCACCGGGATTACAAAATCTATTATATTTTAAGACGTCCACTTAAATATTTCGAAAAAAATATTAAGATTTACGTGAGCTGGACCGATTTCAAAATATCTCCAAAAGCGGAGTCTTTTTATGAATAAAAATTGTTTCTTAAAGAACTTTTTGAAAACAGTCCCCTCAGATGACACAACAGATTAAGCTTAAAAAATCTGCATAAAAATACAAAGCTCAATAAAAATATTAAAAATAAAATGTTAACAAGCCACAATAACATTGACAAAACCGACTTCACTTCTCATACAAAAATCTAAGATTATCGTTAATTCCTCCATGACCCATTAATCGGATTTAAACCAAATTACTATGGGACCACCTGTGCGGTAACACCTTTCCTTTTAAAATATTAATTATAGAAATCGGTTGAACTTAAATTTTCAAACAGGTGGCAGCCTTCTAATATCTTTTTTCTATATTTTAAATACATCGATGAAAACTGCATTCAATTCCATGCATTAGTTTGTGAGTGATGCTCTTACAAACATACACCGCCTGATAGGAACTTTTGTGTTGACCATTGAAAAAATAGCATTGAAAAGCGAAAATGGTTTGTGATGTAAAATTTCTTAGTTTAAGTTGAAACGACTCAAGATCAGAACCCTCCTCCCACATAGGCAAGGAATAGTAGCCAGTGATGCCATATCGAATACTAATCCCTAATTCGATGTTCTGAGCTGGTCTTACTTGCGTCTGTAAGATCTCTGCCAAGCATGCGTAATCTTCTTCTATGATCTTGCAACTACAACATCGATCCGATGCGTCAACCTCTAATCCTATATCATGTAAGCCAATAAAAGTCTTTAAAAGGAAACTGGAGAGCACAGATGTGCATTTTCTGCTAAATGAGGGCCAAAAATTCTGGTTGTTCCACAGGATAAAAAATTTCTCTATAGATTGGATAAAGGAATCTATGTATCTTTCCTTACAATTCGTCTTATCCAGGCGCCCAATGTGTACTAATTTGATTTTATAAACCTGGGCTCCATCGATCAAGAGAAAAATAATTTGTTATCTTAAGTCTTTGATTTGATCAATTTGATTCATACTGCATCCTAAATGGCAAAAATTTCTTCGTAATACACGTGTGATGCGGAAATGTGAGTAGAATATTTGCATGACCAGAGATTTCTTTGATCCATATACCGGTTACTTTGAGTCTAACAACTGCAATAACGGCCGGCCGAGCAGTTTCATCAAGCGATGGTAGATGCAAAATCGCGTTTCAGGTGTATGACGCCGTCAGACAAATCGGCGCTCTTTGTATGCAAACTAACCCATACTTAACTCCTAACTTCATTTAACCATCTGAAAAGTAAATTCGTATAAGGTAAATATAGGCCAAAAGCGCTGCCGTCAAAATATTTTGAAACTCCATTTGTCTGGTCTATATGGAGTTTCAAAATGTTTTGACGGCAGCGTCAACTACTGGGTAAATTTTTTTGTAGAAGCATTGCTTATCATGAAATGAATACGCATTTTGAATTTCAACCAGATCATATAATAAACACGTTTTTTCTAAATAACTCGACTCCAGCGCCACTTAGCGGTATTTTTTTGAATTTGAGCCAAATCGGTTCATAAATATGACTTTTGTAAATATACTTATTGTGTATATAAATAGAATGTATATGTATGTATTTAAAAAAATAAGAACAATTAAGTAAAGTGGTGAAAGTGCAAAACGGAAAAACGCTTAAAATATTCTTCTTCTAATTTGGCGCTGTAACCGCCTAAGCGATTTTGGGCGATTGGATGAGAAATGTTAAGTGAAGCCAAGTCTTTCTCCTCTTGATCTTTCCCACGCAGTGGAGGCTTCCCCCCTCCTCTGTTACCAGCATCACGACTCAGAGCTGGAGTGTTTCTCTCCATTCGATCGACCGACATGGCTAAGCCAGCGCAGCTGCCGTATTTTAATCCGCCACCGCCAACGCGTAGAGTCGTGTAAATCTTCCGTAAAATCTTTCTCGCAAATACTCCAATCGCCATATAGCGGAATAAAATTTGTTTCTTCATTTGAAATTACTTGAATAATGAATAAAAATGTATTTTTATTTTTTTTTATTCAGTTTTCAGTAGCCAGTCAATTAAGAAGTGAACTCCTCTCTCTATGTATGAAAACCACAGAGCGGAAAAATTCCGACTTTACATGACCACCCTAATGGGCAATGACAACATCCGCTGGTGACAGCAAAGGAAGTGGAATGCCTTCTCTTGGTATTACCAATTGATCCATTTTTAATTCCATCTGCCACGTCCATATACCTACTTACTTACCTCATTGAGTTCTCGAATGATATTTTTGTGTTTAGTCATTAATAGGAGTAGTTCAAGATGATATCTTAATGCAAGTTAAATAAAAATGTAAAATTTTTAAATAGAAGTTGCCTATAATCTACTCTAAATTCCAACCTACATTCTAAATTATAATCTACTCAAAAGTCCACAGCTACCTATATATATACAAATGCTAATTTTAAATGCGTCAAAACCTACAGTTTTTTTTATCTCTAAACCATAGTTCCAAGCATGTAAACCAAAAGTGTTACTCTGTTGCAGACATTTTAATGCAAGCAGCTTTTGTGGTTCATACTACTTACGTCATTTGCACTTGCGCCATTGTCCGAATTACATATACACTTACCAAGCTTGCCACACATACATTGTACATAGATATGTGGTTTCCATTTTCTCTATGGTTATCCTTTGTTTGGCTATTGTTTACAAATGTTTTGTTTGAAGTGTTGCTGTTGCTGTTCCATTTTGTTGTTGAAAAATGTCACAAGTTCAAAAACATCACTTTATGGTTGAGTTGAATGCGGATGACAAGTGAAAGTACGGAAAAGCAATTCATTAAAAATTATTTTCAAATCGGACTAAAATTACACCCGCTTCCCGTATAACGGTAAATTTCAGAAATACAAAAACTCTGATATTTCAATAATTGCGGACGCCTATGTACTCCAAGTTAATAGTTATAACAATCTTTTAACAATAAATAAGACTGCTAAAGACCTTTAGGAGTTGGGCGTGGCACCGCCCACTTTATGACTATAAAGATAACCACTTTATCGATATCTACCACACTCGGTTCAATTATATTATTAAATCTAGCTCAGCATATTATCGAAAACATTTGAAATCGGGAAAAGCAATTCGGATTATCATGCAAAGGTAGTTTAGCGAAAGTTGAAACCACGATATTTGATACCTGCGCCGGGTATATAGAGTTCGGTTTGGCCGAACTTATATTTCTTTACTTCTTGTTTTTTTTTTCAATTTTATATACATATTTATTTAACATTTCGGCGACTTCCATTTTTATAAGAAAAAGAATGTGTGAACGTAAAATAACAATATGAGTAGTTCGGAAAAATTAATAAACATTAACGGCATTTAAATTGTTATATCTGTTGTTTTGATCGGCTTCCGGACTCCTTCCAAATTTGCATTCAAAGTTGATTTTTCAAAATTTTCGAATTATGAATCAATAACGTTGGAAAGAAATCAACGTAATGAAATTTCGTATGGCAAAATCTTACTTTTTGATATGTAAGATGAAAAGTACTACTTTTACAATTTGCCCAATTAATTTTTATTTTTTCCCTATACAAAAGGGGTCCAGACTAATATTTGCAAATATTTTTTTTTATAAATTAGTATCGTACTTCAATTGACGTGAAACTGCAATGGGTGATAATTTAATTTGCCAACTTTTAAACAATAAATTAAAATGGTATAATGCGGACACTTAAATTTATCTTTAATTGTCAATTCGCTATTCAATTAACTCTTCCTAATAACTACCATAAAATACGAGCTTAAATTATTGTTGATGGCCATTTAGCCCAGATATGTACCTATGTGTGTACATATGTACCTATGTGTGAACATATATGTACATACATACATGCGTATGTGCATATGTATTACCACCACACGACCAAGGCTTGAGCACCACTTACTCGATTATGGCGAAAATAAAACTTTTTCACATTCATTTTATCCCACTTTTGCTATGATGTAAAAAACAGAAACAATGCATAAACTCATTTCAAGGATAATTTGGTTAGTTCAAAATCGTTCGGCTTCCGTTCGCAGAATTAAGTGTGCAAGCGTTGCGGCGTGTCCTTAACACACTTTACTGTCGACTTGGCTATATACAGAGAAGGATATGGACTCATTGCTAAAACACAATTGGAATATACAGTTAAAGAAGTAGTAAGGCAA
>NW_023458888.1:62993-81061 GCF_013731165.1 Rhagoletis pomonella | reverse complement strand
TGCCGGAGCTGGTGGTATTGCGCAACGTATAGTTTTGAGGGGACATAGCGGCCAAATTCAGACATAGCAACTCCTTTTAGTGCTGTCAAAAGTGGCTTTAAAGTCGACAAATAGGTGGTGAGTGTCGATCCTTTTCTCGCGGGTCTTTTCCAAGATTTGGCGTATTGTGAATACCTGGTCTATGGTTTCACAGTATATTAACAGATATATGAGTAACAATTCCCTGAAATTTCAGCCTCATAACTTCATTACTTTTTGGTCTAGAGCAAGTCAAAGTTGAGGTATGCCAACGCGCTTGAAATATTTTAGTTCAATATGTAATAATCAAAAGCTTATTAAAATAAAAATACATAATAAATGTAACTTTAAAGTATTTTTTTAATTAATTTAGTTATTGTAGAATGAGTAAATGAAAAAATAAATTTAAAAAAAAACAAAATTTTTTTTCTTAACAACAGAATTGTGGTGCAAAAATTGAACATTTTGCATTTTCAATGGCCTAGGAAATATAGAGCAGCCCCTCGCCCTAGGTGCAGACTTATACCAAATGAAAGTTTGAAGTCTCAGCTTTAATTTAAAGTAGAGGACATATAGCAAAAGTTTGCAAAAGCACATTAAACATACAAAAAACTACAAAAAGTACGTAACGCGCACATTCTGTCGCTATACGTATGTTAGCATGCAATAGCATGTTTACAACTTTTTACTTTTATTTTTTTTAATTGTTTACTATTCACTTATTGTGCAAGAGAATAGTAATAAATTACATTTGTTTTTTGTTAGTTATTCAGAATTATGCTTTAAAGATCATTTATGTTTTAATAAAAATATTCTTGTTTACATAAATTTTATTTACGTTATTAATTTGATAGATAATTTTGTTGAAGGTCATTGACTTTGGGTTAGATAGTTGCATAATTTTTAATTTAAATTGATAGTGCAAGATATTAGCAGCAGATGTTATTAACAATGAAGTAAATCGTGTAAATGCAGAAATTCAAAATTTAAAAACGACAGAATTCGAAATGTTCAACAAAAAGTTTGCGATATCTCATAGTTTAACTATGACGATGATTGACGGAAAAGTGGCAACAACAGTCAGTAAGAATTGCTCGATGGCTGTTTGTTTCATATGTGGAGCAAAACCTACTGAAATGAATAATTTGGATGCAGTTATTTTGAGAACAAATTCAGCTGAAGCATTGAAATTTGGAATTTCGCCGCTACATGCTCGAATAAAATTCATGGAATGTATATTACATCTCGGTTATAATAAAAGTTTCAAAGCGTGGAGGACAAATAAAGATACAAAAGAACAGAAAGAAGCTGTTAAAACAGAAATGAAAAAAAATTTCAAATTAGTTCTGGGCTTAAAAGTCGATGTGGTGAAACAAGGCATGGGAACAACCAGAAGAAGATTTTTTGAACATCCAGAAATAACCGCTGACATAACTGGTGTAAATGTAGACTTAATTCACCGCTTTAAAATTATATTAAATACTATAAATAGTAGTAAAAATATAGATGTTGGTAAATTCCATACGTATTGCATGGACACTGCAAAATTATATGTAGAGCTTTATGGCTGGTACTACATGCCCATCACTGTGCATAAAGTTCTCATTCACGGCAGCAAAATGGTATCTGAGGCTATATTGCCAATAGGTTTGTTTGCAATTTTTATTTTTGAAAGTATTTTTTTAAACTTTATTTAATATTAACTTTTTTTTTTGCTACAGGAATGTTATCCGAAGAAGCGCAAGAAGCAATGAATAAGGAGTATAGAAACTGTAGGCTATTCCATTCTCGTAAAAATTCACGTATTTCTACGAATGAAGATGTAATGCCCTATTTGCAAATATCATCAGATCCTTATATTAATTCATTTAGAATGAGAAACAAATTAAAAAAATTAGAATACCATGATGATGTTAAAAAATTATTGATTGAATGAAAAAAAAATATTGTTTTTTTTTTTATTGCATTTCAATGGGAGGTGGGCGTATTAGTGGGCGTGTTATTGTAATTTTTGCATGAAACATTTTAAATGATATAAATTACAGTAATATCGAATTTGAAGGTTGTATTTAATATATTTTAGAAAATATGGCACTTTTTATGTTGAGGTAGTATGGGTGATGGGGTTAAAAGTGGGCCAAAGTTCAATTTTTATTTCAAATAATGTTTGTAACTATATAACATTCAAGTATACGAAAATTGAAAGTTATACCTAAAGTATTACGGACAATACGGCATTTTACAAATTTCGACTGTATGGCAGGTGGGCGTAAAAGTGGGCGAATTTTCTTAATTTTTTTTTTAAAAACTGGAATTGTCTCAAAAATAACCTGTGCAAAATTTCAGAGCTCTACAATGACTCCTTGTATTTAATGCCGGCGTTGTCTCACTGTGTGCCGTCGCCTGCTGAGTGCATATGCATGTATTTATGTATACATATAGTTACATACATATGTTCTGGAAGCACTTGAATATTGTTGCGCACAAATTCTTTTGCGCTGATTTACCATGCCAAAATATTCTTTGAACTTTTATTATTAGTATTTTGGAATGCAAAAAGGAAAAAGGAAACCGAATGATGTAGTTCTACATTCTATCCTCATAACTATTTGAATTTTCCACTGATACAAAAAAATAACAACCACAACTAAGCCATTTGCCTCTCCACAAAAACGCATCACTGCTGCTTTGGAATGTGTGTATGTATGTATGCGCATAGATTAGGGTGGAGCGAAAAAAAAATGAATTTTATGTTTTCAAAATTCGAATAGTACGGAAAAGTTGCGTAACGTGATCACATTGAATGGATTTTTTAGCAACTTGAAACTGGCATTTTATTATACTTAAGTGTAATGAGCTACAGAACTGCACAATCAAAATGTTTCTAGAAAATATTAAAAAAAAAGTATAAAACAACCACGATTTGGGAGATTTTTCTAAACAACAAGGCTCTTGTGGCGACCGTGAATATTATCCGATAAGAAAATGGTTTCAAACGATTCAGTATGATCATATTACGCAACTTTTCCAAACTTATAGAAGTTAAAAATCGAAAAATAGATTTTTTTTTCGCTCCACCTTAATGCAGTATAGTTTTCACATTCATTGCATCAGCAAGTAGCTAACACTAGCACACTGGTTGGTTTATTGCAAAAAACAACGACACATTCGCCTGCAGAGCGCTTTTATGCAAGCAAGCAAGCATCAAACTGTGTTGGCATCAGGGTAGCCACTCATTTTTGAGCATTCCCCGATTTCGACGATGAAATTCCCCGATTTTGCCAGAAATTTCGTAAAATTCCCCACCCATTCAGCTATGTATGTATTCAGAGACTAAACCAAACTTTTATAAAGTTAGTTAACAAATAAAGAAAAAAAAATTACATATAATGCTTACACACATATAGTGGTCGAAAAAATTTTAGTCGCGCCAAATTTTGACAAGTTTTCACAATTATCTTTTTTTGTTATTAATTTGATTTACATTTTTTTTTATAAAAATATAGTTAATTCATTAACAGGCATTGTGTAATTTTAATTCGATTTTCTAGAAAGATTTTGAGTATGCAGTTTTGTAGCCCACTCAATTCTATTAATGCAAGTCTAAAGTGGCTAAAAATTTTTGTTTTAAACTTTTTTTTTTTTAAGGTGTTTCGGTTTTCATCCACATAAAAAAGTGTGTTTATTCGTTATGTTAACACAAATCCGACAAGAAAAATTCTAAATCAACGGTTATTTGTATAATTTGCAGGATTGCATAATCAGTACTTTAGTTGCAGTTGCATTTTTTACCTCATTATAAAATCGGTGAAGCCAGAAAGAATAAACTAGTTAACACCTAATTCCTCACAAAAAGCAGTCAGTCTCTCGATTGTGCACGTAAACTGAAATTCCCCACAAAAAACGGCCCATTCCCCATGCAAACTCAAATTCCTCGCAAATCGGGGAATTCCCCACGAGATGGTTTCCCTGGTTGGCATGAAATATACGCTTTTTTGAGCTTTTATTTTTTATCCTTTTTTTTACTCCCTGTGCTTTCGCTCTCCAATACGCTCCGCTTGCCCTGCGCTACGCTTCTTTTACTACCTTTGTGGCATTGCAGTCATATATAGCATACACATGTGTGCCATTTTGGTGCTTTTGGAGCTAGATTTAGCTCTTTAGTTTTCTATTCAGCTCCGAAAATTGGGATTAATCTCATAGCTCTTTAAAAAAAATTATTTAGCACTTTCTTAGCTCCAGAAAGTTTTAGTTGTATTTGGCAATATATTAAAATTAACAAGTAAGAGCAGCGCTGTCTTCGGCTATGCCGAAGGCTTCATAACTTTCATGAACGTCTGCAAATTTTTGTTTGACAGATTACTGATTTTGAATACATCTGCATACATCGATAGAGGAGTTACATACTTATATAAAAAATCGCATCTAAACAATCAGAGGTATGGAAGATATACTTTATATGGCACCAATCGAAGTGATTTTCACTGCTATGAGATCGGTATGTAAACCGGTAACACAATTTATTGGGTTTAGTTTCCTACATAAAGGAGATATATCGCAAAAACTGGTATCTGAACAATCTGTGCTATAGGTGATAAAGCATACAGATACAGCATAGATTTTGGCGATTTTCTAAGTAGACTTTGTATTATTATTTATAAAATATCTTACGAAATTTATCAGTTTTAGCTGTTCAAATAAAGGGGTTTTACAGTAAAATCCCATATCTGAACAATCAGATGAATGGAAGATATATGTTGTAGTCACCCGATCCTTGTTATTTTCCCTGTAAATATTCTGTTAATAATGAGTGAAAATGGTGCGAAATTTCATGTTCCTAGCTGCATAAATGGAGGAGTTATGATAAAAGACCTCATATCTGAACAATCAGTTGTATGCGGGCGGCAGGTTATAGTGACCCGATCTTCGTTATTTTCACTGTAAGTTTTCTGTTGATAAATATTGAACACAGTGCGGAATTTCCTGTTCCCAGCTATATAAATGGAGGAGTTATAACGAAAAATTTTATATCTGAACAATCAGTTGTATGGGAGCTATAGGTTATAGTGAACCGATCTTTGTAATTTTCACTGTAAGCATTCTGTTTATAATGGGTGCAAGGGCTGCAAAATTTCATGTTCGTAGCTGCATAAATGGAGAAATTATAACGAAAAATCTCATATCTGAACAATCAGCTATATGGGAGCTATAGGTTATAGTGGTCCGATTCTTCCGGTTCCGACAAATGATTAATACATTATAAAAATACACCCACCTACCAAATTTGATCAGGATATCTCGAAAACTGAGAGACTAGATTGCATACAAACAGACGGACAGACGGACAGACGGACATGGATAAATCAACTCAGCTCGACGTCCTGATCATATAAGTATACATTTTAATGGGTCTATCTCTTTTTGTTCTGGTACTTACAAACATCGGACCAAAGTTATAATACCATTTCATGCTCATGAAAGGTATAAAAATCTGTAATTTCATTGTACAAGTGTTGAATAAAATTCCTTTGGCTTTGGTGATCTCAGGCTATTTTCGATACCTTTATGTTATTCTATTTCGATTAATACTTAAAAAAGTTGCATTCCTAATGCAAATGGCACTTAAGCAAAAAATTAAAAATGGGCAAGCAGGTCATTTAGTTTCTATCACGTGCGCGGGAGTACACAATCACCATACAGGGCAGTAATTCGAGCTCCGATAAGCTCAGACGGTGTATTTTCTCTCAGGCGGCCATGGTAGAAGAGGAAAGCCAAAACTTAAGCGTTGATAGACTTACAAATTTCGAAATGCAGTGAAAAAACATACATTTGTATTCACGGGAAAATGCAGACTCCACTATGAACTCTTAAATCTAGATTAAATGTAAAATGTAAAAGCAACTTTATGTCAACGAATGCTCAACTTAAAAAAAAAAATAGCTCTTCATTTTAGCTACTATTAGCATTACTTAGCTCTTTTAAGTTTTTCTTTTTCGCCCGATTTGGCTCCAAACGAAATTTTTTCTGGCAACACTGGTGCCATGAATGCGCATGAGATAGTTTTGTGCAGCTACACACACACACACACACAAGCTCATATCGAGAATTTTTCGTGAAATTCCTCAATGCACTGGATTTGCTGTTTTATTACTTGCAACTGCTGGCTCGTTTTTGGTGCTGTTCTATCTAGGTTTTACGAGCGTGTTGCTGATGCTCTACCCTAATTTGACTAAGGGCTTCCACACACATTTTCCACGTCATATGGGGTGTGTGTGTGTGTGTGTGTGTGTGCGAAGGAATCACTCTTTTTGTTTTACAAAAGTTTGTGTCGGTTTGCATTTTATTATACCGTTTCTTATGCACTCTTTTCCAATGCTATGCATGTAAATGTTTTTGCTATTTTTCGCCCAATGCATTACTGCATGCTTTATTGCAATTTGTCAAGCTTAAAATTACATTTGCGTTGCTCCTCAACTCAGCTCAGCTTTACGCTCGACAACTGCCTTAGTTTGCATGGCGATTGCTGCTTTACAAAGTTGCCAATTCGGCGGTTACGTTTTAATGGCAATTTGTACGAGACAGTGTCTTAGTCTGAAAATTTATGAGGGGGAATACGTATGTATATATTTTTTGTTTCGCAAGGCAACCTATTTTGGCCAAAGGTACAGTTACACCTAGCAAAAAATATGGTTAGGTGGAAAAGTGCTTGCGTTGCCACGTGTACAAAGCGTACAAGCTGCCCTTAACTAAAGAATGCCATCTTTACTGGGAACTTATTTGAAATGATTTCAAATATTTTAAAGAAATGATGCCAAAAATATTATTATTTAAAATTAAAATGCTCCATATTTGCCAAATTCTACTAATATCACTAAACTGAAAGTTTTTGAATGAGTGTGTGATCTTCCGCATCACCTTCAAAAGCATCTATCCTAACCTAGTCGTCCTATTATGGGCTCTGATGTCAGTCAGTTTTGAATCTGTTTCCATTTTTAGAGATATGTCTTTACGAGTGCATCTTGATACAGAGCTTTAATAACTCAATCCCTTCGTGAACTCTGGTCTTGAAATGCAAGAGTACTAATATTCATGCTTATGTATAGTATATGAAAATTAAGTATGCATGAACATACAAACATATGTAAATATGTATGCATGTATAATTTGGTTGCAAAGCCATTACCGCGATTTTTTATTAGCTTAGTTTCTATTGCCAATCTTTACGTTTCCTCGACATATACTCATGTAGTACATACATACGGTGACCATATTTATGAAAGCCGAATACGGGACAAAAAAAAAATTGGAAAATTTGTTCCACACTGCTGTTTTCCTGAAACAGTATCCTTATAGTAACATCAAAAATTTGTGGGATAATTTTCTCGAGATTTTTACCCCGTAAAATTTGTTAAAAAAATTCGTTAAATTTTAGTATAAGAAAGTACAGTTTTAAGTCGGTAGGGCTTACCACTAATTTTTGGCATATTATTTTTTTTTTGTTGACGGTGTTACGCATTTTTTTCATACAAAGTATGTATGTTCGACCATTTTGTTTTTTTTTTGTTTTTTTTTGCAAGAGAAGCAAATGAGCAGCACTTTCTACTCTCACTTTATTGTACTCAGTTTTAATGAGTTACAAAATTGCAAACCAAATTTTTTTCTAAAGATTCTAATTAAAAAGTTTGAAATTTTGCTGAAACACTGCAGAATTAATTTTTATAGTTTTTGCACAAAGTTGGAAATTTGGTATTATGTATATGGGTTTTGTTAGGAAAAGAGCTTTACTTTCATAAAAAAATAATAAACATTAAATAAACTAAGGAAAAATAGCCAAAACTTACTAAAATGTCGAGCTGTTAAAGCGTCGGAGCACCGAATACGGGACAAATACAGGACATTAAAAGAAATACAGAACATTTGGCGTCCCGTATAAAATAAGAAAATTAAAAGGGCAATGGGTCAAAAAAGAGGACTGTCCCGTATAATACAGGACGGATGGTCACCGTATACATACAATATGTACATACATATGTGAATGGCGGGGCCGTGTGCTTCGCGCGTATAATTTGCGGTTCGGTTATTTTTATGTCATTGCATTGCACCGCATTTGAGCGTTCGTTAAGCTTTATTTTTTGTGGCAACTTAATTGCCAAGGGTTTAAAAGCGTTCTTGAGAAAATTACTTTTTTTTTTATATATACATATGTACACACATATATACATTAACGTAGGCCGAAAATGCGCTGTTTTAGAATTTTTATTGGTAAAAGCAAAAATATGGCAATCTGTGTGAAATATGACAATTTTTGCTCAATATCTCGTTCAAGTGGTAAAAAAAATTTTCTTAGCTTACTTCGATTCTATGCAAAAAAAATTACAAATTATGTAGGACTAACACTTTCGAAGATACTTGCAATTTTAGTAAAAAGAATATTAATTAATGTATTTATTAATTTTTTATTTTTTTCGAGCACATTGAGCCTTGATGGACTTGGGCGAGCCTAAAATTGTCATATTTCAGGAAACATTGTCATTGAATAGATCTAAATAGTCGAATTGCGGCAAAGTGTTGGAAATGAAAGTTGCTTTTGTACTCGTATATATGTACATACATAAGTATGTTTACTTATGTACTGTTTGGTAAGGCTACCGTAACATTTAAAGCACTTGCAATAAAATTCTAAGTAATAGACTTCATCGGATTTTTTTTTGTATTAAACTCTGCTGTTAAAGAGCTAAGCCATTTGATAATATGGAGCTGTATTTTTCTGATTTTTGCATTTTCGTGTCCCCACATTGCTTGTGCTCTGTCAAGCATGAAAGAGTGACTATCAGCGTCATTGCGTCTGGCAGGAAATTTCTGTAAATGGCACACACTTTCGCAATGGCTTCGATCGATTGCAATTTGCTTATAAAAATAAAACAAAACTGGAATAAAATACACAGTAGCATGTAACGAACTTGCCAGCGAAGGTAACGCATATACATATGTACATATTCACATACATATGTGCATTATGTAGAAAGCGCCATCGAAAAGAATTGCCGTTTTTTGGAGCGAATAACAGAATGTTGTCTATTTTCCTTTTACTCAATTTAGTCTCGGGAGCTGGATGGCGTTTTTATTGTCTCTTAATTTGTGGTTTAACCTACATTTATTTTTGGTTTTTGCGTTTTTAGAAAATATCAAAAAAAGTGAGCTTAGCTTTTTTGCAGCAAAGTTTGTTTTTCTTTTAATTTTCACCATACATCTGTATGTCCACAATTCTGACGATTTTAATTTTCCAGGCATGTCTTAAAAATATTTCTCACTACTATAATTTTTTTTTTTTTAATTATATTCTAGATCACGTATCGGCTATGTATTTGATAATGACAAGGCAAAGAATTTGGGTGATTGACTTTTTATTTATAATAAAAAAAACACCACTTACACTAGCGCACAAGAAGTCCGACCTGTGACTTTTGGCTAGCACTTCTTATGGTAACGAGTATGAAGTCTAATACACAATTTACAAAAGACGCTGACCCTTCGGTTGGACGGAGCCTTTAATTATAGATTTCAATAGATGGATTTAAATTTTTAATTTTGTAGTGTTTAGTAATTAAATTTACGACTATATCAGCCGATTAGTTTTCGGTTAACTCTATAAACACTATCATGCATGCTGCTCCGCAACAATGTACCAATTACGGACCCGAGGCCGTGTCGTAGCAGAGCCTTCTTGAGTGAGATCAGCTCGGTATCATGCCTTCGATGGCAGTCGGATACTCCGATCACAGCCGGGTTGTCCAACGTTTCCACCCAATTTTCTATGTTCAATGCATTTTTTAGGTCAGGTGCACTGAATCCTTTGTGCCTCCAAGCCAGAGATTATTCTTTATAGCCGTTCGTGTAAGCTGAACAACTGTGAATACTGATTTCTCTCTTTGAAACCGAATTAATTCATCGATACGTCGTCATTAGAAAGGATCTCTATTTCAACACGTTTCGACAATCGGTTGGATAAATAGATAAGATAGATTAATTGTTATATAGATTAGATATGTAGATGGGCCAATAAATTAGGCACTATCCTGATGGCTTTCCAGATTTTGGGACTAGTAACAGCTTTCCTTCTTGATGAAAGCCAGAGTGGATGTGCTATTGCCAGCTTTAACACCGTATATTTTATGCACCCGGTTCAGGGATTACTTCTCTTTTAAGCTTCCTCGAACAAACATGTTTTTTTAAGGGGCGTTGTGATAGCCCACTACCCTCAAGTGGCCCTATGAAACCAGGACAAGCCTGTTGTTTCATCGAAATCCTCACCCCACGGGGCCGCCGTCAAGCATTACATCGTGGATGGAAAGGTCCTTAGACTCTTCATCGCCTCTGCTATTGCGTGCGTCACTTGCCCACCCATGTATTCCATGTATCCAAGTATGTGGGCATGTATCTAGTTCATGCCAGATATATCGCGAAGTTTGCGTCCGGTGCTGTTAAATTCCCCACACTCAAAAAAATATAAAAATCGTGGTGGACGTCTTCTATTGCGTCTTCTCCACAGAAGTCGCATAAGGGGTCGGATTCCTCCTGTCTATCAAGATACTCAGGTATTTAACTGCTGGTAGCGTAGTAATGTTGTGGTCGCTGATTTTTATTGTGAAGGACATGACCATCGATAGTTTTGTAGCTCTAGAGCAATGACTCTGTTTTTTTGCTCTGCGCGCTGACGTCCATTTTGCACAAGCCCCGACAGAATGGACACTAAAGTTTCGTTTGCTGTTTCGAAAGTTTCGCTAAGATGATAATCAGTGACGACTTAAGCGATATCGTCCGCAAATCCGATTAGTTTGGCTCCGTTGGGAATTTTAAGGCGCAGGACCCATCGTACATGACATTCTATAGTAATGGGCCGAGCACGAAGCCTCGCGGAACACCACCTGTGACATTTAAATTCCCCGTGCTTGCTTCCCCGAAGGTAAGAGGATATCCTAAAGTGGTGACGGTGCGTCCAAAATTGCCTCGAACAAACATGTAGTTACATACATATATATAGATAGCCCAGCTTAAACAATGTAGAAAAGTCTGAGTGTAACGAAGAGAAATATACTTTCAATGGCCGACAACATTTAGGGCACTGAATATAGACTTCATATATGTACATTAGGGCGAGCCAATTTGTATGGGAGATTTTTTCGACTATGCGCGTTTAGCACAGAATGATTCTGCGTGTAATTCTAAGCAAATTGCAGAAGAATCCATGCGTCTGAAATCAATTTGGAGTTTGCCAAATTGCGAAAATAGATTTCTTACCATTTTGCTTTAGTGTCGTAAATTTTGTATCAAAACAGGCTATTAGGGTTTTTTTTGAGAATGCGAAATCCATTTCTGAACTTATCTTTTTCTTAAAACTTCCACCAGAGGGCACAACAGTGAAAACTTTCAAACTTTCTACGAAACCTATTTTCACCATTTGGTAAACTCCAAATTGATTTTAGACCAGCGATGGGCCGAGAGAGCTTTTACTCTGAACGCGACTATACAAAATATATAAAAAGCAGCCCATCACCGTTTTACACCCATGGTTGCTTCGAAAAATTTGGCTAGAATTACACGTAGGATCCTCCTATTCTGTACACTTATAGTCAGTCACCCTAGTGTACATATTTTCATACATATGAGGTCATCTGTGTGCCCGTGCAGGCGGTGAAGCTTTACTAATGCAGCTGTCAATGCATGTTGCATGCCAGAACAACCACAATTACCAGCATTTTGCAGGCACTTGCGAGCACACCCTTCCCTGCAGTTACGTATGCATGTGTGTATATTTGCGGTACTCTGGCAAAACTTCGTATCTCAAAACACACCCACACAGCACTCTATAACATAAAGCTCTCTATCAATAACAGAAAATAATTTTTAATAACTTTTTTTACTGAATATTTAAGATTAAGTGCTTTTTAGATAATTAAGAATAATATACAATAAATCGTAGTATCTTAAGGCCTATTTTGAATTAGTTTTACGAGATACGAAATATACGAATCATTTCTGAGATACTAGGTTTTGCCAAAGTACCGGCGATATGTGCATGTAGCTGGCAGTTGGGCGGATTTTGGGCACGCCAGCGATTGACGCTCAATTTTATTTAAAGTTAAAAAAAAAAAAAAAAAACCTATCGATCTATCCCCTGCAGCTTTTAAGGCCTACATAAATATATTTTGTCCTTCGCATTTACCACTTTCCCTCCGCCAAAGCGCAATGCAATTAGGGACCGCCTAACTGGGCTCGTGCAGGATCAGCAGGCAGATTTGCACCACAAAAATTTTTGAGCAGCAATGGAAAATTGAAGGGAGCAGTCTTCTCAAAAATCACATTTTACATTCGCTAGTAGTCGGCAACCGCAGGGTCGGTCGGTCGGTCACTCGCTCCTCATTGCTATGTTTGCATGCATTGCAGTCGCATCAAATGCGCAATGTTACTAATAGTTGTTGCCTAAATTAAGGCGCACTATGTACCACATGCGCCAATGAGAACATCCGTAGCCACATCCGCAGCAAGCAAGCAATTTAGCGTTGACTTTACAGCTTTACAGATCACGTAAAATACTGCAGGTGGACACTTGTGGGTTCGAGCATAAGTAGTATATATACATACATATATATTTATGTATATGCATACATACACACATATTTGCAGATAGTAATACGAGTACCATTGCATCGAAATGAATTTTCAAGTGTAATTGCGTGGGCGGTCGGAGTCGAGTGCGCAATTACCTTCAGTGAAGATGTGAAATTGCTGTCAGCAGCGCAGTGTTGAAAGGTAATGCCTTATAGTGCAGATGGGGTTGGCAATGGTAAAGTTAAGTGGTTGGGTAATTTTGTTGAATTGTCACATGGTTGACTACGTCGGACAGGTCGTTTTTGTTAAACTTGATGCTTGAGTTGATGATGGCCCATGTGGTTACGGATGCCTGCTTCAATTTCAAAGGCGAAAAAAAATCTTTTCAAGGTTCGGGTAAATTAAACATCTACATAAACATCCACATAGTAATCTTTACTCAAATGCTTATTCAAACTTGCGACTAAGAAAAATGATTTTCTATTTTATTTGCATAAAAAATATCAGTAAAATGTTCAATATAAAAAAACTATTTCTTTCTAGGACAAACAAACTTTATGTAAGAGGTTACTCATGCGGCTAAGCACGCTTATAAGAAGGGAAAATCCACGAAGACAGCTCTTCATGGTGTGATGTTACATATATTTAGAAAAGGCTCTAATACATTACGAAGAATATGAAATGGGCGGCTTCCTTATTATATCAGGAGCCCTTAACAATGTCTCTACAAAGGCTATCTTAGAGGGTCTTGATTCAATCGGCATTAGTCCTCTCATTTGTCATTCACTCACCGCGGCAGGCGAACAGAGGCACCACAAAAAGTGGCGTTCTCTCTCCATTGATGTGAACATTTTTCTCGTAATAAGATTCTACGCGATTTGAGTGTGAGATTGGAGTTGAACGTAGATAAGAGGGACTTTAAAAAAGTAAAAGATTCCGACCTGTCCTCAATCCAAACTGGAAAATATTACACCACTCCTAAAACATCTACGAAATATGTATATTGGAGTCATTATGAACAGTAAGCTGACGTGGAGGTTAAATGTGAAAGAAGCAAGAAATCTCTCGATAGGACATAGAGCTTATCCGCCCGCCACACTCACTGAAGTTATGTTTTTTTTTTGGTTTGGTTTGGTGGACGGCATTACAAAGGAAGAGTATGTCAAGTACCTTAAGGGTGTACAGAGAGTTTCAGGTCTATGTATTATAGGAGCACTTTAAACCTGTATCGAGTAAGATTAGTTGCAAAAAACTTAAAAGAAAAGTCGGCGCTAAGATTGAAAGTTCCGGATACTTACTGTTGAAATATTTTTCTGGCCGAAATTTACGCCCGAATCAATTAGTCTCTGCTAACTCTGACACCCAGGCGGTCATTAAAGCATTTGCAGCAGTGATGATAAACTCATTTTGTTTGCGACAATGCGGAGATCGAATAGATGAACTTTGTGTCAGCAGGTCACTTATATTCGGGGTGCCAGAACACGAGGGAATAGGATGAAACGAATGAGCAGATGTGTTGGCTAAATCAGGAGTATTATTACCACCGGGCGACATGGAACAAATGTGCCATTATCTCAACTATTTAAGAACAGAACTAGATTTGGTAACGGCATAAAATAGGAAAAGGCAACAGCAATAAACAGGTCCCGACTCAACTACCCTAGACCTGAGAATTGGCAATTTGTTAAAGTTCGCAAAAAAAATCGTCTTAAATCATGCATCCATATCCTTGGCAACACTAGGGACCAGCGACTTTGATATTTCGGAAGTTGGTTCAGTTTGGTATCGAAAACTAAGAATACTAAAATAAATTAAATTCATATATTAGCCATGTAGGCCATATTCAATCAGTAAAAGTACCGCCGATACTTCCGGATTCTGGAAAATTCAGGAAATTCGGCTACCCTAGACACTTCAGCGACAATCAGGACACATCCATAAGTAACGACTATTGCATGCTCGCTATTACTTTTTAAATTAAATGCAAAATTGTAATAACAGCAACTGTGCGCAAGCACAACAGACCTCACCGTTTGCCCAATGCCTTAAACGCTTATACGAGTTATGTGTAACTTGAAGATAGAGTCGATTAAGGAATTTTCTCAGCTGAATTGAGGCTAAAAACATATTTTCAGTTTTACGCCCACTGTAGTGCATATGAAGCGAAAGTGTTGGCCATGCAGAAGGCATCACAGATACTCGCTCAAAGAGCTTCAGAGAGGAGAGGAGTGTTCATGCAACAAAGGTTTTTCGTAGAAGCCCTAGAAGTCTGTAATAAATGGCCAAGCATTATACATATGTACATAGAATTCAATTTATATTGGTGCTTGAAGACTCTATGTAAATAATTTTCCTGCCCCGTCGGACCAACTAACCAACACCAAAAAACCTTTTTGGCATTGACAGACTTTAAGCCATAGAAAAGTACGCGTGATAGGCAAACTATAATTTCAAGGCTGTGCAGAGATTTAATAGGTGAAATATCCGCTTTGGCAAAGTTCATCGGGTGTAAGGGGCTGCAGGGCTGCAATCCAGTTTGAACCGAACTGAATTTTTTTTGGTTGATGGCAACTCCGTGAGATGTAATTTCGCCCATATAACGAATGATTGAAATGTTCTTACATGGTAGAAAATGCTTAACAACGCCAGCAAACAAAAAAAAAATCAAAAATTTATGCGAATTTTAAGATACGATTCAAACATTACAAACAATACATTAAAATTGTACGACTGCATATTCGGACTATTTAGTTCTCATTTAAAAATTTGATACTTTGATGCAATTTTTTTGCATATCGCTACCTAAAGATGAAAAGGTGTAAAGTACACTTTTTTCGAAATTTAGTGTGCGAAGCAGAATGACAAGATTATGCGAAAATACATCGAGTTTTCGTCTCTCCAGACCAGTTTCGAAAAACGGACTTGGCACCTTTTTACCTGTAGGTAACGATATCATATGTTTAACCATTTCAAGCTAACCTAAAAGTGTGTTTGCATTGTTCAACTTTGCGTTCAATATTTGCGTTCAACTCAGCGCAGGGTTGCACGAAAAAAAAGTTGAATGGCTAAAAATATCAAAATATGAAAAAATATCAAAATATTCGCCATAAAAAGGTGTTTGCATTGTTCAACTGTGCATTCAACTTTTGGTTGAATGGCCTTTCAACTAATCGCTTTCAACAAAGTTGGTCGCCAGCCAACATTTAGCCATTCAACTTTTTTTTCGTGCAACCCTGCGTTGAGTTGAACGCAATTGTTGAACGCAAAGTTGAATAATGCAAACACTGCTTAACACCAACATCAATTAAAAGTTGTTGTATTAGAAAATGTCACATGATTTGTGTTCCTAATTAAGTGATCATAGACAATGTATGTACATATTTATGTATGTAAATAGTACTAAATGATATAACAATATTCAAATATTGACCACACACCTACTTTAATTTTATTAAATATTGCGCAGTATATCCCACCCAGCAAAGAAACGTACGCTTTGCCGACCGCCGCGATAGTGCGACTGTGGTAGATATCCGAATATTCGGATAGCAAAATTAAGGGATATTCACCGCATATCCGGACAGCACAACTAATGGATATTTACCGTATTTGAGCTTGGTGTAAAATGCGGAGGTGTAAAATGCGGATATTCGGTTCATATCCAGATAACGAAATAGAACGGATATTAACCGGATATCCGGATTTCAAAAATATACACGAATATCCGAACGGATATCGGATATGATACAGTAGGGTAAAATTTCATTCTACCGAACTCAAATATTCTTCACATAAAAAATATCAAAAGATCAAAATCCCAAGAACTGCCCTGCAAAAAATTGGACTAATCCGGGATGACTCCGGGAGCAATTGCAAAGGACCATGCGACTAATACCACTTTTGACCTCTTTATATGGAATGAACTGATCGCTTTTGTTCGAGCATGTCCTATGAAGAGACTAATTGTTCCCCTTTATACCCGAACGGGTATAAAAAGCGACAAGTCACTTTTAAAAAAATGAAAATAAAAATTTGCGCCAGCTGAGATTCGAACCGAGGTGCTCAGTTTTGTTAGGCGAATACTCTCTCTCTGCGTGCCAACGCCGCACATGAAATTGCATTGACTAAGTGCGTACATATTATTAAATCGTTAATAGTACCCGTTAGAGATGAGTTGGGGACTAATTTATCTCCAATTATACCCATAAAGGATGAGTCGAGACTAATTGATCTCCATTAGTACCCGTATGAGACTAGTTGCGACTAATTAATGCCCTATTGTACCCGATTAAGAGTAATCTCGGAATACTCTCTGTGTGTATGTAAAAATCTATGGTGTAAATGTTTTATAAAATTTTGACCTACCGATCCTATATAGGCTCATTCAATGTTTGTTGCTCTTCGTTACATTGATTGTTGTATTGCAGAGCCATTTTTTTGGTTTTAATTTAATTACCAATTAAGATTTGATTATATCAAATTTATCTGCATGATAGCATAATAATTTTGAGGCTCACATATCATTTAATATTACTCGTATACATACACAAACACCTACGTATGTAGGTATACACATATTGACATTAGCAAATTGGTGTACATACATAGATTCGGAGAAATTAATTGAATTCGAAGTTTACCAAGAACCACAATTATTTGAAATTGTTATGAAATTTAATTGGTAAAAATATGATGAACTAATTAGTACCTCCCTATTCGTGTGGTTGAGTAATCAATTAATAATGGCAAATCGTTTTGAAAATTGTCGCATTATAATAAATCAATTAAATGCTTAAATTGTTGCAGTAGGATTGGCTAATAAAGAACGTGAAACAAATCTTTATTAAATCAATGCGCGATAATGTGTACGGACTTACAAAAATTATAATTAAACATACTTCGAAAATTTAGAGAATTTTTCTTAGAATAAATTCTTGTTAATACGGCTATCATGAGCGGCAATGAGTTATATTTTTTAGGTTTTTAAGTTTTTAAAAAGCTCAAATTTAATAGTTATTTTTGAGTTTTACTTATTGCTCAGAAAATACAATTATTTTTTGATTTTTATTTATTGCTTGAAAATAATTCATAGTTTATTTTTATTTTGCTTGGAAAATAATAGCTATTTTTGGGGGTTTATTTTTTTCTCGAAAACACTAACGAGCCAAAGCCGCTTAGGTGGTTACTTCGGCAAAGAATTTAGAAGAAAAATATTAGGGAAGCTTCTTAACGCCACCGAGAATGGTCGACTGCCTAAATAGACAGGGGAAACTGGCGTTGAATGTTTGAAGCATCTGTGAAGGCAGAATGAAAATACAAATGGAAAGACACAAGGACGAAAACAAAGACTGAATAAAAAAGATGGACAAGGAAACAACAAAGACACAGACATTCCCACTCTTAGACAAAGCTAAGGAGAAACATAACGATGGAAATAAAGA
>NW_023458888.1:49293-62593 GCF_013731165.1 Rhagoletis pomonella | reverse complement strand
AGATGAAGATGAAGATGAAGATGAAGATGAAGATGAAGATGAAGATGGGGATGACCTCAAAATAGCAGATCTTATTTTCTAACGCGTTAATTCTATGGGAAAATTTAACGCAGCATGCGGCACCTAGAATTATGGTAGAGAGGGGAGATTCTTAGAACTTCTTACCATTTTTAGCATCATTTCAATATCTATAATAAATAACTCAGCTGCCATTGAGAATGTAATCAAGTTTTTCGCCATATTTAATTTAAGATCAAGGTACCACAAATTTATCGACGTTTTACACTTTCAACCATATTTTTATCATTAAGGTTTTTCTTTGCTCGCGTGCGTTAAATCACTCGAGTACACATGTGTAATTGAAATTTTATCATTACGTACATATGTATGTATGCACTTTACATACATACGTTTTAATTTTCCTCCTTTTTGCCTGTTTCTTACAGATAAATAAAAACTCGCAAGTACAATCGAAGAGCATCAACGGCGAACGCAAGCGCTGGATCCACGATCCCACAAGTGAGTATACAAACATACATATATATGTACCAAACGTATATGTATTTATATATTTTTTAAGTCATAAAAATGTGCACATGTGTATAAAAAGGTTATATAAATCTGTATGTTTACTACCCTGCAGCAAAATTTAAAAACATTCTGGCAAAGCATTAGTTCCACACTACAAATTGCGCAGAACCGCCTAGAAACTATTGCAAGACGGATGCAAAAGGAGTAGGTTGAAAATAGCGTTTTGGTAGTGCATCCTTAAACATTGTTGTTGGTAAATTTAAATTGTTGCACAGTGCTTGGAAATTTAAGAAATAAGTAATTTGATGAAAACGAAATGAAATTAAATATGAGCCGGCGGAGCCTACCTACACATATTTTTTGTGAGTAATATGTAAAAGAAGGGTCTTTAAATAGCAAACACGGCCCTTTACTGAACAATTTGTTGCACTTGCTTGTAATGCTGCCAATTAAAGTAAAAGCAAACTAAAAGGGCGTGACTCGGGCTATTATTTTAAGCTGTGCTTCAATTTTGTGTGCAATGTCAGTTAGGCTACGCAGGCTGTCAAGTTCGCATATCGATGGCTGAGTGGAAGATTGACCTATCGAAATGCCCCATCTTAGAAAATTTTTCAACAACGCTCTATTTTAGAATTTGATTGAAAAACGCCCTATCTAAGAATTTGGTTAAAAAATGCCCTATCTCAACTGCCGATTCCTAAACGCCCCATTTCAGCACATTTTTAATGTATTTTCATTTGAGATAAAATTTCTGTAAACTTCTGAATAGGGCTTTCAAATTCTGAAGTAGGGCATTCTAGAAAAGTTTTCTGAAATTGGTCGTTTTCGAACTGGTTGGCGAGATAGGTCCATCTTCCACTCAGCCATCGGAATGTGTTTTTTCTCACAGAAAAATTTCTATCCCAAATCTGTCCCAGAGGTATACAGTTCAGAACGAGTTCAAAAATTCTACAGAGGAGATCAACTGTGACCTGCTAGGACTTCGCTAACATAAAAATGACAATATAAATATTTGATTTGAGAGAAATGAAGAACCAGTATCGTCTCGGTTCAAGCTAGCTCGGCGCGAGTTCAGAATAAGTTTGCTTTGCTGCAGGGTGGCGAGTGTATGTGTTGTGTGCTGTTCGTGCATTCTTTGTTTTTGGCTGCAGTAATCATATATGTTTTTTATGCGCGCACAAACGCAGCCATAAAGCCAGCAGGTGACCGCGATTTATTGCACGCGCTTTTATTTCATTCCCAACATATTAAGTGTCGGAGAGGAAGATGAGCTTGAAAAATGCACATCCTCTGTGCTGTGTGTGTGAGCGCGTATGTGATATGTACGTAAAAAGATATGGCGGATTAAAAAAATATTAAAGAGTGTTGTTTAAACGATGTTTACTTGAATATATTATTTTAATTAAATTAACGCGAGCAACGGAGTGAGATAGTACTATAGTGTAAATATTTCATGAGTTTTTAAAGACACAATGAAAGTTGGCATTTTTTTACTGATGATTTGCCAGTTCGACTGTGCGTTAAT
The DNA here is from genome assembly GCF_013731165.1 of Rhagoletis pomonella. Taxonomy (NCBI): domain Eukaryota; kingdom Metazoa; phylum Arthropoda; class Insecta; order Diptera; family Tephritidae; genus Rhagoletis; species Rhagoletis pomonella. The sequence continues at coordinate 60,537 of NW_023458888.1, read as the reverse complement.
TTTCATTCATTTAACGAAACGGGTAGTTAACGTGAAAGTTGCAAAACTAGGATTTGCTAGAAATTATTCTTAGTTTTTTTTTTTTCAAAAGCAACCTGTAACCTCTAAAGCGACTTTGGCCGAGTCTAAAAAAGCATGCCAGTCCTTTCTCTTCTATGCCAACTGACGCCAATTGCAAAATCCAAGTGAATCCAAGTCCTGCTCCACCTGGTGTTTCCAATGCAGAGGATGCCTCCCTCTTTCTCTCTGTTAAAAGCATCGGCATCCGCGCACTGTGGTTCGGATCACAAATCTAGCTGGACGAAACTATTTAAACAAATACTCGTTGATGGATCTTTACACCACTTCTTACCTTACGAATCTGAAGTCACTTATCAAAAATTCAAAATGCCGGATCCAATATGGCGGACGAAAAAAAAAAAAAAATCGGTAGATTTCTGTGAAACTGGGTATCTGGGGGTTTTCTGGGTCGCTGATTACATATCTAAAGTCATTTACCAAAAATTCAAAATGCCGGATCCAATATGGCGGACGAAAATTAAAAAAAAATCGGTAGATTTCTATGTAACTGGGTTTCTGGGGGTTTTCTGGGTTGCTGATTACGAATCTAAAGTCATTTACTTAATTTACTTTATTTACTTCGAAACGAGCATTTTCATCAGATATTTCTTTCAATTTACTAATCACATAATCACGGAAACCTTGTTGTCTTTTAGAAGTTTCAGCAACACTTCTCCAAATGTCAAACAACTCACTTCTTAAGATTTTATTTACCATGAAATTTAAGATCACAGCAAGAAACACAAATAAATTTCAGAAAAAATTGTATAACAGCGCTTAAAGATTTGCATGCCTGTTGTGTAATTTTTTAATTTCAGAAAGGAGAAAATTCGCGAGTTACTATTTTTTTTTTTAACTCTAACATAACCAAAGTTTTTATAACTCCAAGTATTTTTCTGTTTTAACATACAACCCCTACCCCCCTCTCTCCCGTGGATCCACCACTGATCTTATATTTATATTCAGATACATTCCTGTTAATAATTACTTTTGAATTTTGAGATTTGACATACCGTCACTAAAATGTAAATATCTAAGCCAATTGGTTAGACTTGGTTGTCGAACTTACCCTCTGCATTTGCGAAGATGTAAAGAATAATATGCAAGTGGTTTTATAACGGCCTTCGGCGGCCTTTACTTTTCCTACTCTTTAATTTATTTTTTTTAATTAATCAAAACGACGATTTTTCAGAATAAATTTGCTTATACCAATGTGGACATAAATTACGTTATGACCTCTGAATCTATAGCGAAATTAATGTAATTTTTTGTTTATAAAGTCAATTTGCAATTATGCAAATATCTGTGAGTGCAATTAGCAATCTTTTAAGTTAAATTTCAGCTTTTAAAATAGAGTTCTCAAATAGGCGGCGATGACTTACCTTTTTTTGTTTGTTTTCATATGTTAATGCTTTAATAAATGCAATTTCTATTTGAATGTATTCCAAGTACCATTAGGTATTTTAAAAACAAAAAAAATTTTGACTTTCGTCCAGCTAGATCTGCTATCCGAACCACTGTGCCGCGTTGAATACTTTCAGAGCTGTAGCGTTGCTGTCCATTTGAGCGGCATTACCTACCCAGCGTAGCCGCCGGATTTTAATTCGCTGCACTATGTCTATATCGTTATAAAGCTCCTACAGCTCATAGTTAAGTCGTCTGCGATATTTGCTATTGTCAAAATCTTACGTAAAATTTTCATCTCGATTACTCCAAGGGCCGCCTCATCGGATGTTGTCACTGTTAGGTTTAGTTTAGAATCATATCGTCGTTTAAAGTACAAATTAAAATTATAAATTATTTTCTAGAGATTAAAATTACTCTTATTTCAAAATGGCACTCTTTTTTATAAAGCATATTGGGTTCCCCCATTTTCAATTTCAAAAATCTAATATCGGATTCTAAATCAGCGACTTCCAAAACCCCCAAAGACACCAAATCAATTTGGTTACTTCTCAGCTTTTGGCCAGCAAATAGTAGTCGCCAGACCATAGTGCACTGTAGGGACACGTAAACTTAATTTTGGGTCGTAGATAATGGAACTATGTGTGTATATACACTTTTTTTCCAAGATCGGATAATTTTCTCAAGATATCTTCATTTCAGGCTTGCATTCCAAATGACGAAAAAATTTAAACTTTAACATGAGAAATTTTTATCATAAACCATTACCAATATGTATCAGGGATGTGGCGAACATTTGCATTCGCATTCGTTATGCGAATGATTCGCATCATCTTACGTATTCGCATTCGACATTCGCATTCGCATCAAATGATACGAATGTTTTGCGAATGCCAATGTGTACATGGGCAGAGAGTCCACTCTAACATTGTTGAAGTGGCTCTAACAGCCCGATTATGTGTACTTGTGATAAATAAAAAAATGTATAATTTGTAAATTTTTTATTATTTATTATTTATCAAGAATTGTAATTCTAGCACAGAAATGTTTATGTCATTCTTAACAATCGCATTCGCATTCCGATTCACAAATATGACATTCGAAACATCCCTAGTATGCATGAATACGGCCATGTACGATATGGCGTATGAGTAACATTAATTCCTGCTCCTATTTCATACAAAAAATTATTGCACATTTTAAATTGACCATTCACCATCGATTTTTGTCGTTAGTAGCAAAAGAACAGGCTTTAATAAAAATCCGAAAAATTACAAAAGACTTTTGTTTTGATCTTTTCTTTGTTAGAGTTTGAATTTCTTTCTTATAAATATCTTGAGAAAATGGCCTAATCTGGAGAAACGGTAAACATGTCCATAATCTACGACGGTGTTTTTTGTATAGTTTCGAAACTTGAGATTTTCGGTGCAGCGTATTTCTCTTAGTTCTAAATCAATTTAAGTCACCTTAAGTTAAACAAAAAGAAACAAAATTTAGCGAGGTTTCAAGTACTTTTTCTAGGCGTGGAGGATAACGCTGCCGTGATTTGTCACTAGCCCGTCCTTTGAGCGTTAGTGAATTTATAATTAGTGAGCAGCTTATCCAGTGATTTCCATCAGTTTATGATAGTATAAGAAAGACAGCTATTGAACATATATTGCCAATGCACCAAGTGAGGTTTGAGATACTTTTTCTCGCCTTAAAGAGTTTTACGGGCTTGGAGGTCATATGTATTTATTTCAATTGGCTGACATATATTTTTATGAAGACCGACAAATATATATATTTTTTTTCAGTGTTTGGTCCAGTCGACTTTGTGGAGTCACGCATATTTTTTGCTTGTTTGCCAATTAGTAGTGGATTTTGAAAGCGAGCACCTCAACAAAACTACACAGACATACATATTTTTTTCTAAAGTTCGTACTAAAATATTTGGGTCGCGATGAACATAAATAGATTAATCATTCCCGATCTACGTTACTATAAACGCAGATTGAGTTAATGCAATCCTGGCTATACTATTTTTTCAAGTGCATTTAGCTTTCATTTCGATGCTGATAGTTGCAGGGTGTGCCACCATTTGACTAACGCCATCAGATATTGAACATATCTAACGAATTTTTTTGTCCCCAATATCAACTGAAATACATATATACATACATATATGCACATGTACACACATTTGCAATTTCATTTTCCGTACAATAAAGTTCAAAACCATTCGCGCAATAATGGCACTACAGCATTTTTTACTGGTTGGCGTTGGCTTGCAGGGCAAAATCGTGGAGAAATTGTTGCGTGTACCTGTTGTTGCGTTTACTGTTCCATCAATGACTTTGTTTGTGTAAATATGTATGTATTTCCATATGTATCTATGAAATTGTGTGCAGTCGAGAGGATGCCTATTGTGTAAAACTAAGTACATACATACATACGCACGGTACATAAAAAAAAGAGCGCACCGTTAAAGGCGCTTGGCAGCGTTGAAAAAAAGGATTCATTTGTTTGAGACAAAAAAATTAAATTACTAAAGTTATTTGTAGTGAGTCACGTAAAAGGTAAGCTAAAAAAATTTGTAATTGTCGAGAAGAGAAGACAGACTGCAATAAAAAATGCTCGTTTCGTTGATTAAACTCCATTTGGATGCAACTTACTTTGTTTGTATGAATGTATTTGCATGTACGAGAATGTCTAGGCGTATGCGATGTGCTTCTATGCATTTAGCCTAAGTGTGCTTAAATGTAATTAAAACATAATTGCTTAATCCCTGAGACTATTATTTACTTATTAATTACTTTTTCTGTAACTCTTATTTACCGCCAGGTGACCTTTGTCGGCCGTTAAATTGCAAAAAACGTGAAATTTGCCTGTTGGAGGATGAGTACAGCGCAGTGTGCGTTTCGAAGCGTGACTTACACAAGAATCGGTGAGTTTATTTAGTACAAAAATTAAGTAAAAAATAAATACACAAAATTACAAAGAACAAATACAGAAGGTGTAACGGTAAAATCGCATTTACTTACATGGATATATGTACATGCGTAATTTATGCGGTTATTTTTTTTTTTTAATCAGTTTACCAGCCAAGTGTGTACAACCACAATTTTATTCTTAATTTTAATTTATTGAAAAATTCTGTAATCCATCGGTTTTTGAACCGATTTTTCTTTCTAAACTATCGCTGAAAAAATGCTTTACTTTTAGTTTTTGTATGTGAAAAATTAACTCATACCGTACTTAGCATTATTATTTTTTAAATAAAAACAAAAAAATTGAAGCTAAGCATTCGGTATTTATTATTTTGAGCAAGAAATATCGATAAGTTTGTCTTAATACGCGAAGAAATTGTTTGTCCAGGACATAAGGTCTGCACTGTTCGCTCGATTGTCAATAAAGGTATCTCAAATAAAAGCGTTATTTTTTCAAGAAGAGTTGCCACCTTTTGAACAATTAAATTCCAATCATTTAATAATCAGTACCATTATAACTGCACCGTTCGGTCGATTGTCCAAAGTGAGGTGTCAAATAAAAGGTGTCAATAATAAGGTTTACTTTTTTGAAAAGAGTTGCCACCTTTTAAAAAATTCAAATTAAATAAAAAAAATCAATTATTACAAAATAGGTATCAATCGGAACTTGCTTTAAAAAGCTTTATTTCTTATCTTAACCATAGGAGATTGCCACCTGTTTAAAAAATCTAATTCATTTTAAATTAAGGGAGTTAGGCCGAACGAAAGGGGTTTCAGAAGGAGTCCGATCAGACCTTTTCCTGAGCCCGCCTTTAGACGAGAATGAAGAAAGCATATAGTGGACTTAGACAGAGTTGAGTAAGCTGCTAAAACAAAAAAAAAAAACAAAAAAAAAAACAGTGACGTTCGATTTTATTTTTATTTTTTTAGCAATTTTCTGCAGTGGAAAAATATTTCGAATTACTAGATTCTGACACATAAGTAAACTAGGTGAAAACCCGATTTATTCGATTGAAAAAATCCGATTTACTCAGCATTCGAAAAATCAAAATTTCAAAAAACAGCCTAGAAATAAAAAAAGTGCTTGAAATCGGTTTGGAAAAACCGACTCAATCACCCTAATTGATGCATACGTATGTATGTATCTAGATTAGACTGCATCACTCCCAATACAAAAAAAAAAATAAAAATCGGTACTGTTTTTCTATTGAAATTATAAAATCTATTTTATTTTAATCTGTTTTGTCTTCTGAGCGAACTTTTTACAAAAAGTTATTTATGAAACTATTTTTATTCATAAAAAAACTCCATTTTCGGAGGTATTTTCAAATTGGTCCAGTTCGCTTAAATCTTAATATTTTTCCGAAATATTTTGGTGGGACGTCTTAAAATACAATAAATTTTGTAGTCCCGGCGGAAAAACCGCCACTATTTTTGGTGATGCAGTCTAATGTGGATGTGTACATATGTATGTATATACATACACATATATTTATAAATTTATTTGTAAAGCCGTGCACACAACTCAATTAAAAAAGATCTGCCTACTTTACCGCAAACCCTCCGGCAAGCTATCCTTTTAATAACCCAATTGGCCACCTCACTCACTATTATAAAATCAACTTGAACGCCCAACTTTTTACAACCCCTTGCCAATCCAATATTACACTTCAGTCACACACAAGTGGCTGCTCTTGCATAAAAAGTTGAATTACTCCTTTTTAACTCACCTTTATCCATCCTGAAGATGTCTAAAAGTCCCCTACACCATTAATCTCCCACACACACTCTGCCAATACACCGCCCGGCCCGCTGTTGGTGACCATTAGCCAACCATTCTATCCTCCTCTGGACGGCTCTAAGCTGTCCTGTACTGTTGTGATGTCGTTGCACTAATTATTTTTATCTGCTTTATCTTTCGTCACCGATCTGTAGTGATGAAATAATCACGAAAGCCAAGTACTTGGAAGAGGAGGCGGCTAAGCGACGCGCAAACAAGGACATCACCAACCACAACAATAACAACAATAACGACAATGACAATGATGATGAGGATGCAAAGAATTTTAGCTCCGATGAGGATTCCCGTGAGGACGATGTCTTTTATGAGAACAACAACACAGCCGGCGATAAGGACGACGACGAGGATGAAGAGTGAGTCCTATACACATGTATATGTACATCATATATGTAATAGAAAGCATAGACGAATGAAATTAGTGGAAATTATCTATAAATGACTGGGTTGGCCGCCATAGGATTAAAAATAAGATTTTTCACATTTCATTAATTAACGTCAATTTTGAATGGTTGGAATGGCTTAATCTTCGTTTAAGCTGGCCGCCTTAATGCACACTACAGCTGTGCGCTGAGAAAGTCAGAAGTGAAATGTGTGTGAATTGATGGCACGTGTCGGTCGCACATTTTTAGGTGGGTGGGGGCGACTCCCGCATTGTTCGTTCGTTAGTGTGAATGAGTTTATATGAGCATCATCGGCAGCAGTAAATACTAAATGTGTTTGAAAGTCTGGAAGGGTAAGTGATTTTGGTTTCGATAGCACACATGTACATATGTATGTATACATATATGTGCAAATGCATAGGTGCGTGAGTGTATTAAAGAACGCTTGTGGCCTATTTTCAATTGGAAATGAATGGTTTGCCTGCTTTTCAACTTTTTTGTTGTATGGTCTCATGGCTGCGGTGGATGGCCTTAATAATAGCTTGACTCTGTGTTGTCTGCTATTCAGTTATTCTGTGAAAAAGGTTAATAGACTTTAAAAACAGGTCACCTATGAAATAATGTTGTTAAGTTGCAAAAGATAGCTGTTTTGTATGCACAAAAGTACAAATGAGATTAAGCGCCGCTATTGATTTTTGGGTGGCTTTTGGTTTGAACTTCTGCTTAATGAAAATAAACTACGGGTAGGTAATACATATCGCACATCCTCTTCAAAAGAGGCATAACTCAAAAATCAAATCTGAAAATCTAACTGCTTTTGTATAGTACAAATTCAGCGCAGTTAATATGAAAACAGGTAAATCAGTAGTTTTCTAGCTAGAGAATATATTGGTGCATTAATTGGAAATAAAGCCTACGGATTGATTTAAGCAAAATAACCGATTAATTTGTTTAATGGTTCCTCTCAAAATAAACCCGTTTTAAATATGTATTTGGATTAAATTAAAAAAAATTTAAGAAACTTTAGTTGATTAATTAATTAATTAATTAGATTTCTTAGAAAGATTTTGGAGTATCCACTTTTGTAGCTCATTCAATTGTAGTATAATAAAGTGCTAGGACTTACCATTGAACATACGTGACGATTTTTATATATAAAGAAAATGGGCGTATCCTTCAACAACAAAAAAATTAAATTAAATTACCAAAAATCAACCGTAGGTCATAGCTACTGAGTAAAAATTTGTGAAGTGGGCCACCATTTTTGCGAGGGTCGAGCTTTTTTTGTGCAATTATGTGTATATGCTTCACAACGATAAAAGAAAAATACAAGTTTCACAATTTTGCGAGATTCGAATTATTTCGGAAGTTATAGCTATTAAAATTTTTCGAATTTGTTTAGATTTTAATTGTTTTCTCGCGATAGGTATTAAACATATTTTAAACAGTTGAGAATGATGGTGTTTTCTTCCCATTTTTATTTTTTATTTTTTATATGGCCATAATTTTTTTTTATAAAAGTTATTAATTTTCTTTTTAATATTACTGCCATTTCAATGGCTTTAAAATCACGTTTTGGGTTAATATTGTTGTACGTTCTGTTAGTAATTATTTGCAAAAAAAGAAAAAATTTCCTGCATTGCATCGAGACGAAAGTTATTCACGCTTTTCCCTTGTCGCCCATTTTTTTTTTTTGGTATATTTTGTATGTACCTTTGAGTTGATTGTCATTTCTGCGGCTATCCTCATAGCGAAAACCTCCGCTTGAAATGTGCTGCGCTGTTCAGGTAACCTTGGCGTTCAGTTTCCGGCAGTATACTCCGGCACCAACTCCCGTTACCATTACAGAGCCATCCGTGAAAATGTTTAGGTATATACAGCGAGTTTTCATTCCTTGCTCCATGCTTCCTCTACAATCGTTTTGCGAAACCTTCGTTCCCAATTAATTCCTGCATATTCTATGGTTAACAAAATTTGGACGTCGAGCAAAACTCGATTAGCAGTGAAAACAATTCAGATTATTCTTTATAACTAAGCCGGAATTACTTCGCCAAATCATGAAACAAAAAAGAAGGTAGTTTCAATAAACAACTTTTTGATTGAAAAGCAGATTTTTTACAATTGCTCATATATTTGGGATTATGTATGAAATAGTTTTATTAACATTTACCTTTTAAATTAAAATCTTATCTTAAAAATGTTTAAATTTTTTACATTAAATACATATGATAACCACTTCGCAAAGACTATTTTTAGATTAGTAAAATTTTAGTGAACATATCGCACACCTAAATCTAAAGTGCGATCAACTCAAAAAAAAAAAAAAAAAAATGTTGGGCGATTTTTTTGCATAAATCAATTCATAGGACTTACATCCAATGGAAATATTTTTTCATCATGATTAATACATTAACTAGAAAACTACCGTTATACCTGTTTTTGTATTAATTGCGTTGAATCTGTACGATCCACAAGCAGTTAAATTTCCCTATCTGAATTTTGAGTTAGCTCACTTTAGTAGGTCAAGGTATGCGATATATCGTCACTAAACACGAATAAAAGCGCGCTAGTTTAGTTTGTTGGCGAAAAAAAGGAACATAAAAAAATATTTTACAGAAAAAGCCGCTTAAGAAAAACTAGATTTATACCTGGCGAAGGTCTGTCACTCCAACATCATTCCCCAAAACCTCTTTAGGGAATTTACATACTGTTACACTCGCAAACATAGTTAACCGCGCCGTCAAATATTTTTTTAGCGCGTCTTCCTTCGTTGTCAATGTCATTTGATTATTTCACAACTTAGCTAGTCAGAGGGTCACGTTCTGCGTTATTGTGAAGTGATAAAAATAACACTTTCACATCGCAATAAGTGCCTTTTCTTTAACCTTTCATTTCATTTCACGATAGCGCAGAACGGGAATTGAACCTCAGTAGGCCTGGGTAACCGCGCAAATTTTTTGGCGCTGACACACCAACTCCAGCGCCACTGTCGGAATCAGCACAGTGTGTTGGCGCAATTGCGCCTCTTCAGGCTAAAGCTCATTTCCTTTATTGCTGCACGCTTCACCAAAGTGAATTAATACAAGGTGATATCGGTTGAGAAAAAACTCAAGTATACCCAAGTTCACAACCCAAAAATACAACAAACCCATCATTTGCACATTCAGAAGGACCGCGACGAATTCTAGCTGTGCTGCACATTTTACAAGAGACATTTCTGTTTCGGGTGTTCTTTGCGACACCCGTCGTTGTCAGTGTTCCGGTGTTGAACTAAGGTGAATTAATACAAGGTGGTATCGGTTGGGCAAAAACAAGCCAAGTTCAAAACCCAAAAATACAACAAGGACATAATTTTCACATTCAGAAGGACCGCGGCTAATTTTAGCAACAATACCTTGTAAAAATTCGCCTTGTGCTGCACATTTTACAAGTGACACTTCGCTTTTGTGTGTTCTTTGCTGGTTCTTTGCGCCGCCCGGTGTTGTTAGTGTTCCGGTGTTGCTGGCGCCATTGCGTCACAGAGTTGTGAAAATCGGTATCGGCGCCAGTAACTCAGCTCTCGGTATCAGCGCAATGGCGCGGCATCGCACTGTGTTACCCACGGCTAAACCTCAGGACTATTACAGATTTCTATAACGAAGATGCTCGTTTGTTATATACACATTTCGGTGTGAATTTAATATACATATATTTAGGTGCCATATATTTAAGTGTCGTATGTCGTAAAGTTTGAACGATGTCACAAACTGCTTAATTGTCAGGTAGTTATTATGGCGACGAATAAGTGGCAATGGAACTAACTTATTTTTGGCATCATGCGCCAAATTGCTTAAAGGGCCAAAACAAAACAACAGCGGCAAATAGAGATATTTTGAAATGAAAGGCGAAGTCGATTCAAAAGATGATCAGTTTGTTCTTTTTTTGTTGATTTTCATTGAATAAAATTGATACTGCGAAACTACTTTAACTACTTTTTTTTCAAATCTGTTTACGGTTGTTTAATTGTTTGAATTTGTATACTACTTTTGTCCGAAAACAGATAGCTAGTAGGATTTGGTATACCTAAATAACTAGCTTACGTAGAATATCTCTGACATTTCAGATCCTCAGTTATAATAAAAAATATCCTAAATGCTCAATATTACTTCTACAGTTGCACCAAAGAAAATTGCTTTGTGACCTTGAAGGCACTTTACATGGTCAATCGAAAAAGGCACCAAACAAATGCCAACAACCCTAATAGTACAATTCTAAAATATTTTTTAGCTTTCACCGCTGCACCAGAATAGTGTTTTTCATTTCAGGAATGGAATGTAGGCAAGCATGTACGTTTTGTTGATTCTATTTTCATTTCACCAAACACGCGTGCATAGGTTCACTTATTGTTTTGCAACATACATATACAGATGTATCCTTACGCTAGCGTGTGCAAATGTACGTATGTACATATGTATGTACATATGTTTGTGCTTCTTTCGACATGCTCTCGAACCTTATCGTCTGACCTAAACCCAAATTGCGTCCAAACACGCGATTACACTGTTGACCTGCTGTTCTTTATTTTTTGTTTTGTAGAGATCCCATGAGCCGTGGCCGAGTTGCTGCTGAACATAGGCAATAACAACAAAAA
>NW_023458888.1:0-39293 GCF_013731165.1 Rhagoletis pomonella | reverse complement strand
TGGTGGGTGGTATGCGGGGAAGTAAAAGAGTGTCCTATCATTATTTTTGAATGGTAGATTATTTTGGAATGGGCAAAACGAAAAACTAATCGCCAAAATGTGAGTGTATCTAAATATGTACATATGTATTTGAATTTTTAATAAAAGTGTACAGCTGCTAGGGCTCACAACATTCCATTGTGTATGTATGTATGTACATACATATTTATGTGTGGGTGTATTTGTACAGGGCATCACTATTTGTTATTAAATAATTATATATAGGAAATTAAATATTATAAACTACTAACCAAAATTAAACAAGTAATTTTTAAGCAAAAAACACAACCGACTTCTATTCTTATATAAAAGTTTAGGAGTACCGTCAATTTATTCAGGATCCGATGACCGGAGCTAAACAAAATTAGTATGGGGCCACCTCGTAGACACTACTTTTCCGATAGAAAAAGAATTATCGAGACTGGTTGACGTGGTCCAAATTTACATACATAAAAAAAATATTCCAACGAATTGATAACCTTCTCCTTTTTTAAGTCGATTAAAAACAATTTACTAGTTAGGTTTATTATGTATATGTATGAGGTTCGGCTTTTACATATGCGGCGGCTATCACTAGCATTTTATTGCTACCAATTGATTTCGAATTCAGATCATAACTAGAGTTCATTACAAATCCCAAAAAGCTGCGCAACGTTCGGTTCGAATTTGTGGAATTCATAAACTTGACCGAATATCTCGAACTTGTTTGAAAAGGTCATGTAACTAGGCTGTGTTATCAATTGTTTGTTTGTACTCGCAAAAGATCGGAGCCGAACGTTTCACTTCTGACAAAAGCTTTAAATCATTGCTTTATCGAAACGAAAAAAAAGGGAAACGCCACTATGCGTTTTCAAAACGTCTAAAGCGCCTTTTCAAGATGAAAGGAATCGCAAATTTATTATCATTGTCCTATAGTGATTTTCGCCCTTGATTTGAGTTTATTCTTTTCATTGTCAAGGACCAAATGGTTTGTTTGGTAAGTTAAATAGCATTATTTTTATGATCTTAACAGAGAGCCTATTGACTTTTAAAAGCCACTTGATATTCAAAATATATTCAATAAATTAGCTCACGCTGGTTATCACGCTGGTAACTATGTACATATAATTAATAATATAAAAAATTATGTACTTACATAAATATGACATCATGTAGTGTGCGTCTTGATGCTATTACAAACTTAAAGGCGCCTACGATATCTATTTACATGTTTATATATATTAGTACTCTAACATAAATATTGCCACCGTTCGTTTGGCGATTCTACAGAACCGATTTGAAAATCAAGAACACCATATGGAATACATTTTTCTGTAGATGAAGAGAATTTGTATGGTTTCAAAGTTACATCAAATTATCGGAGGATCAATTCCAAGTCCTGCCAAAGTCCTCCAATGACCAAAAAGATATAAAAAATTGTAGTCACCTTATAAGTTAAACGACGTGCTAAATTAGGAAAACTCTCCAAGGCTCTTGAAAAAACTAGAAAACCGGTCGAATTTCGACAGTAACTCTGACACTACCAGTATTATTTATTATATGGAAGGTGTTTTTTTTTTGTTTAAGACAGAAGTACACCTAGAGGGATACCGGTGTCTTTCAAGTGGCTACATACATATATTCAGAAAATTAAAACAAAAATAATGGTAAAAGTTAAAGTTAGCCAAATATTTAGTACCCTTGAAAAATTCGTTATTACAACTAAAATTGAGTGTATGTAGTCATTTATTTAGGTAAAAAATTGTATCGCTCGGTTTAAGGCAGTGCGATTTTTAAGGGTAATGCAGCACAGCCACAAATTGTTAAGAAGCAAAACTCTTCTCAAAGTAAGCTCTCCAAACTAGGGTGGGTAATTAACTAAATTCCTTCACGACCTAACCCAATTTATACTATGAAGATATGTATTTTAGACCGAACCATCTTACCAGCAAACAAACAAACGTTCGCCGTACACTCCTAACTCTTAAAGTACTTTTGACAGGCAATTAAGTAAAAATAAATTTTTTGGCCGTACCTTGGAGGTCGACTTTTAGTAATTCAGGAATATTTTTTACGCTAAATAGTTCTATTAGGATAATAAAAATACATATTCACTTTCTTAGCAAAAGTTTAATGATTTTTGGTGAGGTTAAATTTACCGATATTAGGGTGGTACGTTAGTGTGATAAGAAATGAGATCTAGAGGGTAAGTACTAGAACGGGGTACTTAAGGTCAATGAATTTTGGAACACAAAGAAATTGTATCCTTAAGTCGGTTAAAAAAATAATTGTTTTCAGAAATGCCCTGCAGAAAGAATTCAAACCTGGAGTTGGAAGACGAATCCTTATTTTTCTTTTTTGGGTACGGTCTAATGTACATATGTATGTATGGTCTGTGTGTATGCATTTCTGTGTGAAATATTTCAAGTTAACTGGCAGCTGACTGGCGCTGCCTGCCATTGGACTAAAATTTGCATAAGAAATTAATTTTCCACTACTTCATTCACTTACTCGCTCTCTCTCTCTTTGCGTGCCACAACCAAAACGATTTCCTGCATTCAACATTCAACTGTTCAATAACGCTTGCCCTTTTTCCAACTCTCTTCTCTTTTATTCTACTTTCATGCTGATGCTTGGTTAACTGCTGCTGCTGCTGTTCTTCGCTTATCCGCTACTCTGTGGCTGCTGAACGTGCCGTTGCATCTCGTTGCAACCATGCCTACCATCCATCCATCCACTTCCGATGCTGAGCCAATTGTTGTCTACCCCTCGCTGCCAACAACACCAACACCGCACACTTACCGTCCGCCGCCGTTTGCTCTCTCTCAGCAATTGTAAGCCCTGCCCGGTGGCTAAGCCAACTTTCTTATGCGGCGCCGACAACCGTACATACTCATCGCTATGCAGATTGGATTACCACAACTGCATACATTCAACAATCATAAGGATAGCCTGCAAGGGATTCTGTCCATGCAAGGGTAAGTAAAGGCAGACATTATTAGTATAAATTTTGTCGACGAATAACTTGTAGCGTCTCCGCATTGAAATCAAGAAGAAGCAATTGGTTTGAGAAGGGCAGGCCCCAATATATACAATTACTTGCTGGGTGACCATCTAGACATTCCTATGTATGTATGTGGTAAAGGACTCAATAGTCCTTTTTTTTATGTATCAAGGAGCTCTTGTAAAAATGAAGTTGTCTTAATACTGTAGAAAAGTAAATCGCCAGTTGACATGCTTTCACTGCAATTTGCAATTTGCCAATTGGAAAAAGAGCAAAGCATATTGCGTTGATAAAATTGAAATTACAAATGAAAACTTGCAGTTGCCGCTGGTGCTTACATTAGGTTTTAGGAGCCAAATGGATGCATTTGCATTTGAAATGATGTTGCAACATTTAAAGAGTAATGAGACAAAAGTATTCGATCTCAAAAATGATTATGGAACCTAAATCGCCTTTGGTTATCAGATGTTCACCCAGGTGCATTTTGCGTTCGTGCATCTCAGTGCAGGACATTCTTCTAAGATGCAGTTTCGTTTTCCGTCCTGAAAAATCTGCATCGCTCTTGCGAGTAAATTCCCAGTTTAAGCAGCCGGCAGTGTCCTGTCAGGATTTCTGTAACAATTTTTAAGTTTTTCTTTGCGTTTTAGGTTATATATTCCTAAAAGTGCTTTGGACTGCTCTAGACCTGGCACTTGTTAACCGAACGAGTTCAGAGCGTGCCCCTTTTCCCTAGGCACAGAAGGGCTCTGGGCCGGTGAAAGGGGTTTATGCACCTGTCCCGGAATCCAGAGAACCCCAACCTGATTGGTCAGACCAAGAGTATTCAGCTTGTCAAGGCACTCCAACACTAATTTAGATGTTACCTGGTGAGATCTGAGAGCCTGGATAGCCGCTTGGCTGTCAATTAAGATAGCGATGTTCTAATTCCGGTAGTTTGGCTTGATATTAAAGTCCGCGCCTCTTTCTATGGCATATGTTTCAGCCTGGAGAGTAGACATATGTACATATGTTTTCCCATGGGTTCCAAGTATCTTAACCTAGGCCCAACTAACCCTACCCCGGTACCCTCGTCGGTCATTGAGCCATCAGTGTGCCATTTCTCTTATTTAGATACTGAAACAACTTTCTAGGAGAGTTAAGGGCGTGTCAGACGTGGCAATATTACCAACTTGTCCACGCAATTCGATGTCAAATTGAGAAAGGGAAATTTTATTTTTATGTGGTGAACAGCCAGAAAGACCTTTCTGACACATTTCGGAAACCAGTTTCAGAAATAAAAGTCAAGAAAGAGCGAAAACCGATTTCGAAAACTCATATATATTGCAACTTACTTGTGCTGCACTAGCAATTTTTATTTCTGCTGCAAGTGCTGTCAAACTAATCGTGTGTTGCTGTGTGACACTATTCGCGAGTTTGTGAAAAATAATAACGGATAATTTTGAATGATTTCTGATGATTTTAACTAATTTCACAGATTTACAATATAAAAGTTCCTGAATGCGAATTCGAGATCTGTAAGCCTCCATAATGCCAGATTCGAGGTCATTTGAAGCTCAAGTAGGGAAAAATTCATTGAAAAATAAAGGGACCCCATTCAAAATTCAAAATACACAAACAAATTTATTTTTATTTTTATTGAATAACTTGTTTGTCCTATTTGTCCCTCAAATGACCTCGAAGCTGACATTATGGAGGTTAACGGACCTCATATTCGGATTCAGCGAGTCTAAAATCCCATATATATATATATATATATGAATTTTAGTTTTATTTAATGATATCTTTCCCTATTTTATCTTCAAATAACCTCGAACATGAAGTGATGGGGGGGCCAATTGACCTCGGATTTGCATTCACCGCGTCGATTAACATAGGGATGTAGAGGTTTGGTTCAATATGCAGACAGCTTTTTTTTCTTTGTAAACCTGTGTTATTTTACGGAATTTAATTGTTTTGTTATAATAAATTATTCTTTAAACTGAAAATAACGTTCATTATAACGAAGAGAAATAATGAACAAGCGGTAAAGTGGCTCCCAGTTGCATTTCGTTATCGAGAAAGATTTTCAGAAGTTCATTCGAAGTGTGTGAACAGCCAAAAAGCATTAAAAAAATTTCGGCTTTCGAGAACAAAAAGCTTCTTTCGAAAGACACTTTACATGCAAGGTGTGACTACTTATGCAACTGCTTTCTGAAATTGCAGTATAAGCAGATATTGAGCCCTTTGCGCGTTGCTTGATACTTCAACCAATCCCAAAGTTATTCCTAATGTAATAAGCGCAAAACTGTAAAGCGAAACTAGGCGATATTAGGTTCGAGCCCCAAGAAAGCTCAATATGGAATATACTTAACGCAGAAAAGCTATTCACCACTTAGATGGGCTGCAATGAAGATAACAATGCCTCTATATTAAATATAGGCAGCCATGAAACTACTGAGATATGAAGCTTTAAAAAGGGGCTGCCAATAAAAATACTAGAGTGCCCCTACGACGTGCCCTTCACCAAAAGAAAGGGAAAAGATAGTAAAATTGCAATGCGCGGCAAAAATAAATTTTGGTAGAATGGAAAAAGACACCGACTTCCACCATTTGCTATAAAAAATTTCGTTTTTTGAGTTATGACAGTCTTTTAGTAAATGACCGATATGTACTTTTACCTTACACTCGCCAATTCGAATGCGTGTCACGGCGTATAAGCAACCTCTTCATTATTACCACTGCTGTTGCGCTCGGCTAAGAGCGTATCCACTGTATGGCATGGCGCCTGCAACGTCAACCACTTAAATGCTGTATCCTGCATTCCGGCATTTTTATGCACTCAATGTAAATATTTTCCATTCAATTATTTTATGTAAATTATGTTCAACATTTTTTGTTGCATTGTTTCGATTTTAACCGCCTATACTCATTTGCTCCTGTGGTTTACTGACGCAGGTTTTACACAATTTTTTTATTATAATATTAATTAGTTTAATTACGTTTAAGCTGATAAGTTTATGAGTGACATGCATTCATTTTGAGATGTACATAACTGTGTATGTATTGTTTGCAAAACTGATTATTGAAAACAGCCAAACCAAAGTTGTGCTGCTGCCTGTGGCAGAAATAATGTTAAAGATGGCGATCAGCAATGCCTTTGCCGCTCTCTGCCGAACATTAGATACCCGGCGCAAGTATTAAATATAGTTTTTTTTCACCTTTCCGAAAAATACCGCTACATGCAGGGGTGATTCTACTGCTATTTCTTCCAAAATTCCAAATAATGTTACTTCTTTTCAAGGGATTGTTGTTAGTATCAATTTTGTGAAAATTATCGTCCTCAAATTTTGAAATATCGAAGCTTCAAACATTTATGAAATTTACCGTTATATAAAAGGTAGGCGTAATTTTAGTCCGATTTCAAAAATTTTCAGCGTTTTGATTTTATGTGGCAAGCACAACAACCATACCGAGTTTGGTATAAATTACTCGAAAGTTTACCGAGATACACATATGGGGTCATAAGTGGGCGGTGCCACGCCCATTTTCCAAAATTTTATAATAAACGTATTTTCTGCTAACCAATTTTGAATAATTGCATCAACTTTGAATAAATTAGCTTCAGTATTTAATGATTTATCGACGAATTCGCATTTGCCAAAATTACCGTTATGTGGGCCTGGGTTTTGTCCGATTTTAAATTACTTTCCGATTTTTTTTACTTTCGTTAGATAGGATTTGTAGAAAAAATTAAGCAAACCGAAGAAAAATTAATATTTAAACTGCACAAATCTAAGCAAAACGGCAACGCTGGAAATTAGAGAATAAGAACAAAATGGTTTACGTCGCGTCGTTTGAACGAAAGTATTTTAATTTATAGAAAACAGAATGAATTCGACTGCCAATCAAGCAACAACATTAATTTTCATTCATTTGAATCGGTATACATACAATAAATTTTTGTATGCATATAAAGTCCATTAAATTCTCAATAAAAAATTGTGTGCTTTTTTTTTAAGAAAAAACACGATTTTTCTTGGGTTTTAGTGCTTTTTCAAATTCAAAACTTGGCAACACTGTCCACAATATTTATCAAAAAGTAGAATTTTGTTGTTCAAGATGCATGGGGATAGTTCTCACATAATATCTTAATGATAAACAAACTCTTCATTTTGTCCTTCTGTCTAACACTGGAGTTAGGATAAGGTGCACTTTAATCATAATGACCGATAACAAAATTTGTTTGTTGCCAAAATCTGCATGTTGAACATATGTATGTATGTCAGTATTTCTATCGTCACAAATAAATTAGCGCTCATGTCATGTGTGAAATTTATTTTCACTGTTCACGTAAAATGAAAATTGATCGATGTTATTAACTTGATATGGCCAAATAATATTATGAATACACCACACACATGACTGTACATAAATGCGCAATGCAAATGCAATTACTACATAGGTATATGTACGTACATATAGTAAAACTACAGAAAATATGTGCAATCACTGCGCGATGGGCTATTAATTTATCGTACATACCTATCACTATATATTGAGTAAACAGTTTTCGTGACTTTATGTTAGTAAATTTACTACACGATACTAATTACATAGTTTATATATACAAATATATATAGTTATGCATGTACATATATACCAATGTATACACATAAGTTATGTACAGCAAAAACATTTCGTGTGGCTTCGCACAGCAAAAAAATATGTATGTACATATGTATTTACTATCGCTGAGACACTAAGCTGCTTTATTAAATCCTGTTTGTATTGTGCCACATTAAAGGACAATAAATGAAAAGCAAACAAACAAACAAGTTAAGGCTATTAAAAATGGCGGTTTTAAAATTATTCCTCACGAATATAACCTAGTGGTGGTATTGTTAAAATAAAAATGTTTTAGTTAATTTTTCACCTCTACTCTCTTAAATAATTGTTTCTGTGCGATTCTGCATTCATAAAAAAGTTTTGTAAAATATATATGTAAGTACATTCTCCGGTATGCTTTCAAAAACTCCATCTTATCAAACCCGAAAATTTGCTTATCAAAAGTTTGGCAGCCGTCCAAGACAAGTGGTTAGATTAGCATATAATCTCTGAAGAGTACCAAGGTTTTTATCGCTAAGACAATATCGCACCGCAGCGGTCGGAAAGTGCACAGCACCACCACTGCCCTCCGGGCTATAAACACTTAACCAAAAAAACAAACCGTAGCCCTGCAGTGAAACCCCAAACTAGTCTGGAAAAATACTAGTTGAAATATAATACTCAAAAAATTTAACACTAATTAATGGCAAATCTAAGGCTGCTAAATAAAAATGTGTAATATATTATAGTGTACTTAATCAAACGTTTTTTATTGTACATATATGCATGAATTCATTTAATTTTTTGACGCCAAAAGTAGTGGTTTCGGTCCATAATTGGACTAGTATTTTTTTGTTTACTATGAACTAGTATATTTCTGACCGAAATATGACAATTGCCATCTTGTAGAACATCCCCATCCATGTTAAAAATACCAGTTCATTTCATGGAAAAATATAGTTGGCTGACTAGTTGGGCATGCGGTTCATACTTGTTGTAAGTTAGTTTAAAACTGGCACATTTGACTACAGGGAGTAGATAAGTTTCCTCGTAGCTTCTGACCCCTAGCGACCTTATTTAGGACATGACATGATACTATACGTCAATGTTGAGGGCACATCAATTTCTATAACAAAACAGTTTTTAGTGTCACGTTTGACGGCTTGAGGATGAATTACGGCATTTCTAATCGCATGATTACGCGTTTCAATCCAGTTACTGTCTGGATCTAGATCTAACGCCAAACGTGTGTCCAACATATAGATAGAAACTCACGGCACCAACTAACTAAAACTCAAACTCATCTAACAACCTTTTCTTTTTGGGCAGATCTAGTTGGAACTAAAATTTTTCTAGAGCTACCCTCAGATGATGCTGTCTATGGTCACCCTTGACAACTTCACCCATCTATGCAGGGTTGTGGTAACGCTGCTACAACAACAAGATTCAAGTTCGGTTTTTCTAATAGCGATCGACCTTCGGCAGGCAAGTGGTGATAGTCATAATTATACCCGCTGCTGATGTGGAAGAGACTGCCAAATGGAATACCACTGTTCATTTATATTCGACCGATGATAAGTTTCTGGTTCAAGGATTAAGAGCCGCATGCAAAAATTTTCTTTCATGAAAACAAACTATTTCTTCTTATGTACTTCTTTATTAACAACTTGCTTCTTTGGTTGAAGATTCAGAATGGAAAGATTTTTTTTATTGCATTTAGAATCATAGATTTAGAAATATTCGAAAAATTGTTGGGTCGCAACAAAATTTACTTTCACCTGTGACTGAGAAAGTCTTTTCTATATATCCAGGATCCGTACAGCCTTCGAACATTATTCTGTTCATTTATTTAACAAAATATATACTGAAGAATTTCTTCGGAAACATTGAAGCACCTCAGCTAATGAACTAAGGAATACTCCATACTAACTACAATTAATAATTTAATTAATAAATTTACTACTCCATACTATTTACTCTCTTTATTCACAGTTACTAAATTTCTCGGGTTATTTATTTGTTTTTTTATTTGCCAGAAAATACCGATGGTAAACGCTTGCAGCGTTTGAATGAGCGCCAGAGCGCTTTCAATGCCAAATATAAGAAGACAATTGAACAACAACAGCAGCAGCAACAACAACAGCAGAAACAACAAATGCAACAACAACTCATGTACAAGGACAACAGCAATAGTAATAATATTTTGGGCAACTCGAACGATAATTTGGACAACACTTTGAATAGCAACAATTTTAATGCTATTATGGATGTAAGTAAAGTATAACAGAAGTAAGAACCGTAACTAACCGATTACACACGAGTACTATGCGTATTATTAACGAACTTGAGGGTTAATTTTGCTCATTGAAATTAAAAAAAAAAAAACAAGTAAGAAAGTCTAAGTTCGGGCGGAGCCGAACATTAAATACCCGGCGCAAGTATTAAATATATGTTTTTTCACCTTACCAAGCACAATAACCATACCGAGTTTGGTACAAATTGGTGAAACGGTTACCGAGCTACATATATGTGATCATAAGTGGGCGGTGCCACGCCCTTTTCCAAAATTTTATCATAAACGTATTTCTTGGTGAAGAATTGTTTGCAAGCATCAATTTTGAATAAATTAGCTTCAATAATTACTGATTTACCGAAGATTTCGTATTTCTCTAAATTACCGTTATATGGGATGTAGGCGTGGTTATAATCCGATTTTAAAAATTTTCGGTCATTTAGTATGCCGTACCAAGGCCAACAACTGTGCCAAGTTTGGAAGAAATTGGTGCAGCGGTTACCAAGATATACACATGTAACCATAAGTGGGCGTGGCTACGCCCATTTTCCAAAAAATTATAATATTCTTATTTTTCGTCTGAAAATTGTTGTAAATATCAATTTTGAGTGAATAATCTTTAGTAGTTACTAAAATATCGCAGTTTTCGTATTACCGAAAATTACCGTTATATGGGAAGTGGGCGTGGTTATTGTCCGATTTTTTAAATTTTCGGCCATTTAGTTTGCTGTATCAAGGCCAACAACTGTGCCAAGTTTGGAAGAAATTGGTGCAGCGGTTACCAGATATACACATGTAACCATAAGTGGGCGTGGCTACGCCCCTTTTCCAAAAATTTATAATATGCTTATTTTTTTGTCTAAAGTTTATTATAAATATCAATTTTGAGTGAATTATCTTCAGTAGTTACTAAAATATCGCAGTTTTCGTATTTCTGGAAATTACCGTTATATGGGAAGTGGGCGTGGTTACAGTCCGATTTCGCCCATTTTCAATACCAACCTACCTTGGATTAGCGGAAACCTACATACCAAATTTCATTGAGATATCTTAATTTTTGCTCGAGTTATCGTGTACACGGACGGACGAACAGACAGACAGACATGGCTTAATCAATTTCTCTATTCATTCTGAGCATTTATGTATACATTTGTCTATATCTATCTCGATTCGTTTTGGCTGTTACAAACAACCGTTATGTGAACAAAATTAATATACCCTTGTGCACAAGTGCGCTCGGGTATAAAAATGTGTTGCTGATAACCAGAGTAACAGCAACAGATAGCTAAAATGAATTTCCCAGTATTTGATAAGCAGCTTCTATGCAAATCGGCATTGGCATAGTCTTTGATTGCAAATTTTGAGAAAAAACCTGGAAATTGCCAATTCTCTCGGAAGAATTAACAACCATAAAATTGTAATAAAAACAAGTAATTTTTAGCAAAAAAAAACCGACTTAAAAAAAATATATATATATGTATCTATATATTTCATGATCCATGAAGAATTATTGAAATCGGTTGACGTGGTGCAAAGTTATGCGGTAACATACATAAAAAAAAAAAATAATAAGGCGAAATTTTTGCCAAAAAAAAAACCTCCTCCTTTTTTGGAAGTCGGTTAATAAGGGGCAAACAGTTCGCCTAATCATATTTATAAATACCAAAAAGGAAATTTTTCGATGTAATTGTATTCTGAAACTCTTGAATTTATTTTAAACCGTTCAGCAAAATCCCGGAAAAGTCAAGAAAAGATCATAAAGTACCCGCAAAAATCCTCAAAAAAAAAAATGCTGAAACGTAAAGCACGAATAATCTCCAATCATTACACTACACGGCAAAATTTACTTTTTTTCTGGATATTGCACCAAACCAAAGAAGTAATTTCTCCGTTTTTCGAAGTTAGCTTTCAAAATCGAGATATGGGCCTTCGAAGTTCGCAATAGGTAATTTGTTAAAAAATTATTTTTAAATATTGTATGTAAATAACTAAAAAAGTTAAAATATATGTATACGCAGTCCATCTTTTCTCTTATTTAAACGGTATGCAAACTTATATTACAGACTTAAAAATAAGTTCAAAATTTTTAGAAATATAAGGTTTTTAATTTTTCGAAGATCTGACCTTTGACCCCTTATATCACCTGTATAAAAAGTTAAGTAAAGTTATATACCGCTTTTTAGTTGTTTACATATGATAATTAAAAATATTTTTTACATAAGGTCCAATTTCGAACTTCGAAGGCCCATACCTCGATTTCGGTGGCTAACTTTGAAAAACGGAAGCAATTTCACCCATAGAAACGAAATGCACAACACGGTCAGCCAAAAAAATTATTAAAAATCAACACGATTTTCTAGCTTCTTGAAATTTGCACTTTAACCTACTAAAATTTAATAAGCTACGAAACTGCATACCCAAAACTTTTTTGAAAATTAAATTTTGAATTGAATGTTTAAAATTTTCGGGTGCAAATGTTAAAGTTTGTCCAATTTTCATAATTTTTGTTTGAAGTTTGAAATGTGGATTTATCTAAAATTTAAATAAGAAAAAATTTATGCCATTTAAAAAAATGCGTAAAACGTAATGAAATGATTATTTTTTAAAGCCCAACTTTGTCATTTGTCATTTTTGCTATTTGATTCCAAGTGGAAATTCAGCATTATTTATGTGGCCTAACCAGCGCTTGAATTTTAAATATAAAATAAATATAAACATTAAATAAACAAAATCAAAATAGCCGAAACTATTTTGTTTCGTTGATACAAATTAAAAAAAAAAAAAATTTATGCAGACCTCCTAAGCTTAGAGCTAATTTTATTTATAAAAAGCTGGGTTTACTTTGGCTTCAATACTTCATTCGTCGTTGGCTGCATGGATTCGAAATTGTCAAACTAGTCAGCTTCTGCATCAGGTAATACCAGTTACCGAACTAGTAAACGTCACCACCAGTTTATACCAGTTAATTAATAGTTTAGATTTTCTACACGTCAAAATAAGGATTATTCTCAAAGTTGTGTTTGTCAACCAGCAAACCTTCACTGTGGACCCATACATACTCTTCGTCCTGCACATATGTATGTATATACATACTTGTGTATATAAAAATATAATTACATACATAGTACATATGTACTTGTAAATATACAATTTTCGTGTTTGATTATAAGGGACAAAGCATTTTGGGAGTTGTATATTGATTTAGGTGGAGCATAAATTTGAGCACAGCCGTGCACAGCGAATTGGTACCTTTTGTGCAATTCCCTGAATAAATAATAATCGTAAATTTTACTTCAATTTCTACAACGCCGCCTGTTCGCCTTTTTTTACTACAACAAATTTTTCTATTGCTCTAAACCATTGTGCTTTCTTTGCTTTTTCTTTTCGCTTATTTTGCACTGCTGCCGCACCAACGCACCAACGCACCTCCACCACCACCACCACCCACATGCCACATTGCTACCGCTGATTGCTTTCGACTCCAATTCGGACGCCGCATTTTTCGTTGCTTTTCGTTAATGTGTTTACTGGTGTGGATCGTTGTTTTCACATTTCCGAACACGTTATTTCGTCGCACCGCTCACCGCTCTCACTGGCGCCTGTTTATATTTTGCATTGGCTTCTTGCGTCGCTGTTCACCGTTATCACCATTATCGGGCAACATCCACTCAATATACATCGATATACAATACGTATGTGCATAGGATAAGGATGATAACAATCGGCATTACAATCACATAAATTCGCAATTCACATTCACACCGGAGGAAATCAAATACGATAATAAACACTATAAGTACCTCAAGTATACCGCCTACAAGAAGGTAAGTGTTGTATTGTTCATACTTATACATATTTACTGCATACATACTATAAGTAAGACTCATCCTTGTAGATATGAATGCGTGTATTTATGTACACTTAGGCCATTTTTTATGCGGTATATGCGTTCCTCAGAAAGCCGCATAAAAAAAAAAAACCGCATAAAAAAGTTCTTTACTTTCATACAAACACAAGGGATGCGTTCTAGCATTTTCAACAACCGCATGAATTCAGATAAAAAGTCCATGTAAAAAGTTTCAAAAATTCGCATAAAAAATCCAGTGAGGAAATATTAAACAAAAGCAAAACAATTTATTTCTTCACTTCAACACTTTCCATGTTATTCCATGTAAAACTGAACAGTAATTAAATAAATAATTTTTTTTTTCTGTATTTTAGCCAAAACCAAAAAAAGTACCACAAATACATGAATTATATAAGAATGTAAACACAAATTAATTATCAGAAGCATTGCCTAAAAAAATTTAATAACAATATGGTTTGAAAAACCGCATAAATTCAAATCCGCATAAAAAACCACATAATATATGTGTATATAAAAGGATATAAATATAAGGATATATATATATAACCTGAGTATTTATACATGTACATATGTATGTATGTACATCCAATGCATTTGGAAACTTTGGAAACCACTTCAGGCAGGAGAGAATTTCTATGCCCACCATTCTTGCTGAAGCAATTGCACAAATTTAAAAATAAAAATAAAATAAAAAAATAACTTTTTAATATACCACGTTCCTATAAAAGGACTAAAGAGTAGAAAGTAATTTATCCTACTCTCATAAAATTTGCCTTTATAAGATTTGATTTTAAAATCTTTGCAAAGGTCTTATTATTAGATTACGATTGATTAAAGTTATTAACTGAAACTTCAACTAAAAGTCGGCACGGCCATAAAACTTCACATACATATGCTATTTAGGCTAAAAAGCATAAACATTTTTTCCCATATATTCATTAATTTCATTCAAGACTAAAACTATATAAGATAGACCCAAAAATTTCTATAGCGCAAGTACACAATTTGAGATCGATTTAATCATTTGTAAAAAGTCTATCACATGCGCCCCACGTATTTCATTTTTGATATCATAATTTGATTTGCTAAAATTTTAAAATCAAAACTTCCCTATAAACATTGGGTTCGGGAAACAATTTGAAAATGATTGGAAAACTAATGCCGTATTCTCTTCTAACGAATCAGCGGTTTATTTTGTGAATGTATGAAAATTTTCAATTGCAATTTCGTAAATAACACGACTAGATTTTGGTCCAGTACTCAAACAGTTCGTGTTATGGTTTTGACTTTGAGATAATTTCTGCTCAATCTTCGCTGGCAGTGACGAATTTTATGTCACTAAAGTCTGCTAATACGATTTACCTCTTTTGACATTGTCACTTCTCTAAGTATGAAACATAACTATTCTCCTTGCATTCTATTGACAGTATAGGAAAGAGTACATTGACCATTTTGTACGATAACGCCGACAGTAAATTTTACACACAAATAAATGAATATATTCGCGAAACTATGGGTAAATTATAGTAGTTAGTTTCTTTCTCTGACGTCAGGATTTTTTTTTAAGACTTAGAAATTTAAAAAATATGATTATTTCAAAAAAAATATTTAAAAAAAAATCGGTGCAATGTAGGATAATAATAAGGGTATCATATAAAAGAAAAAACTCCGTAGAATTATAGCAGAATAAATTTTTTGGTGCATAAGTACGAATGGGTATGGAAAATGTGCTTTAAAAATTTTGTGCTTAAATATCCTTGAACATTTGCAATATTTAAAAAAAAATATTGTTTGAGGACTAATATTCGCACGACCTCATCATCGAATTTCGTCCTGCAAATAAAATTTATAAAAAGCGCATTTTCAATACCAATTCGTCCTTGTAAACTAAAAAACTTTATTGTTTTTAAAGTCAACAGAATTTTCTCTCTCATTTGGTACCCATATTGTTATTCCACATTGCACTGATTTTTTTTTATAATTTTTTTAAGTAATCATATCTATAAAATTTCGAAGTCCTTTGAAAAATATATCCTGACGTCAGAGTGAAAAATTAAAAACACAGTCTCGTGAGTATATCGATTCTTTTGTGTGTTTTGAAATTTTTCCGTTTTCGTCGCACGGTGTAATCGTAGGTGAAAATAATAAGTGACCGATTATTTGATTGAAATGGAGAAGAAAAACTTTTAGAAGTCATTCCAGATAAACTGAATGAGCACCGCTACAGCTGCCTTTTAGGTATACATAGGTATTAGAGTGGTCCAAAAAAATAAAGTCGGAGTTTTAATGCCGGCACACCCTAGGATTGATCTATATCGAAAAAAATATACCCCAATTTTTTTTTTAAATCAAAAAATATTTAGGGAGTGCTCAAAGCGCTCAAAGTTTTCCATGTATTTTATATAGAGAAAAAAACATCTTTTCGTAGAAATAGTGTAGAATTCTTGAAAATCAATATTTATCGATCGAAAAACTTTTCTTATCTTCAGGAGACTCCCAGTAATAATACTAAATTGTTTTTTTTTTTTAATTTTTTCATGGTAAATATATTTTATAGGTCCTCCAAAGCCCTTAGAAAATGCAATGGGGGGGGACCAGTAAAAAATCTTTTATCATAAGAAATGGTTAAATAAACAATTGGATATTTATACTGGAAGCCTCCTGAAGAGAACCACAGTCTTCCGGTCGAAAAATATTGATTTTCAAGAGTTTGATACCATTTCTACGAA
Source organism: Rhagoletis pomonella (assembly GCF_013731165.1). Taxonomy (NCBI): domain Eukaryota; kingdom Metazoa; phylum Arthropoda; class Insecta; order Diptera; family Tephritidae; genus Rhagoletis; species Rhagoletis pomonella. Next base: position 22,797 of record NW_023458888.1, on the reverse strand, counting down.
AAATAGTTTTTTCTCCATATAAAATACATGGAAAACTTTGTGCGCTTTGAGCACTCCCTAAATATTTTTTGATTTCAAAATAAAAAAATATGGGTATATTTTTTTCGGTATATAACGATCCTAGGGGGTGGCGGCATTAAAAATCCGACCTTATTATTTTACATACATTTTTGGACCACTTTAATAGGTATCCTGTACATTGGTGCCGAACTGGTTTAGTTCTAGCCAATTTAGAACCGTGTGTACTACGCGTCAATTTCTAGCAACATTGCGATATCAAATCTAGCAACATTGCGATATCGTACAATCCTCTTATCCCTTTTTGATAGTTCCGAACTAGTTCTAAATTCGTCATTTTGGATTTATGTAGATTTCCAATGAAAAGCTTTTGTATTCTTTGCCACTTATCACATTTCCTGTTACTATTTGGTGCTTAAGGCCAGTATGCAGCTCTCAAGAAAACGGTCAAGAAAAAAATTGCCATTTTTTCGTGTGTATGTACTGCCTCAAGAAAATTTTACGCAAGAAAAATTCGCAGCCATTTCTTGTAGATCATTTTATGTAAAGTTTTTTTGCTATTCTTGAGAGCTGCATACTGGCCTTTAGCAAATATGCGTATGCTTGAAAGGAAACTTAAAATTTTTAGTTTATATTTTATTGAAATAATTTACTTATTTACTTTGCTTTAACCACTTTTAAGCGAAGTCGTACCTGAGATCTCAGGACTCTCAGAATCGGTAGTCTTCACTCGACGCCACAGCCGACATTTGTGAGGAAATTAAGGAATTAAGTGAATTTTAGCTTTGACTTTGGCAATCGTCGAACTGGTAGGCCGCCGCTTAATAGAAGTAGAATTTTCACCAAATAGTTTACTTTTTTACGAGGAACTGGTATAGTTAGAGTACATAACGAACTGGTATGACTTTCATTCTTAAATCATAATTCGTGAATTGGAATTTGTGCATACTGGTTAAGTTTTTCAGTAAAGGGTCTATATATACTTACATGTATATACTTACATATATGTATGTATATATGTACAATGAAATTTCTCGAATAGTTGCTACTTCTGCTGCTGTTGTTGGGCCACACTAGCACAAGCGATGTCTTATATTGAGCTGGAATTTTCCATGGTAGTTGTACAAGTTAGCACACAATGCATGTCCTTACAGTGCAAATGAGCATGTAAATATGAATTTCGTAGGAGTGGCTCTAATATCTAGTATAAGCAATTGGAAAGTATTTGCCTCCCTTTGCAACAGCTGCTCTGCGTGTCCTTGTTCTTTTACCTCTTTTGCGTTTACCGCAGCACTTGTGGTCTCTATTCCATTGTACATATGTATGTACATATGTACATACACAATTGTTTCGATAACTTTCAGAGAGTTAGTGGCAAGGAATTTCTCTGACAGGCAGTCATTATCACGCATAACTCTATATTCACATTTTGAATAGCATGCCATTGTTGACGTTGTGGATAAACTTATTCTACATCGTTTTTTTTTTTATGGAATTTGAGAGGTTATATTTTGACAAATTTTTTTATTTATTCATTTAAATTGCGATTAGTGTAAATATACCAAAGACGCGTTATCTTTTTCCTGAACGATACACAAAAGTATACGGGTATTTATGGCCGCAAACTTGTTTTGCAGTAAATTCCTCTAGTTGTCAGAAGAAATGAAACTTTTAAGTACTGTTTCGGAGGATTTTAAGCAAAATTTTATTTTCTAAATACAACAATTACAATAAACACAACTCTTTAATACCGAAATTTAACGGGCTATAAACCTGCATATACAAAAATTGTCTAAAGATTCTGATTATTTTTCTAATTGATAATTGAATTTTCGCGAGTTATGCAAAACCTTTTAAGCTTATGTTCCTGAATGAACTATATTTAAAAAAAAAATAATAATAATTTAAATTCAAAAAAATTATAATGTATATTTATAAATACACCGCATCCGTCAAAGTCGGTAAATTATTCGAATAACAGTTAACCAAATACACTCGTAGCGAAGTCTCGCGCAACCGAGTCCAGCTAGTTAGGTTGAATCCCTATAATATGCCAATCAATTAAGTCGCAATACGTTTGAAAAGTTTGCTACATGCTTTTTACTTATTTATATTTGATAATATTTTAAGTGTTGATTCGTGCTTAAGATAATTAAAATATGTTCTCAATAAATGTTTAATGATTTCACCATGTCCACAAGTATTATTACTATTGAAATAATCTATAGAACATTTTTCGTAAATTTAATTGATTTAAATTGTCCTATGCCTTTTCATTGCAGGACAGCCAATATCCAGAGGATAAACATAAAATTCGTGGTTATAATGAGGTTATCGAGAAACCACAAAAATACAACAAAAATAGCCTGAACAATGGTACGTAATCACAATCAGAGGCAATCTTATAGGTACATACATATACATATATGTACTTAAATCTGCATGTATGTATATAAATACATACATATATATATGTATGTACATATGTGCCTGCGTATATATGTGTAGAGCACCACACAACACTCAATCACCAACAGCAATCAATACTACAATTTGCATTATTTCTCGCATTAATTGTGACCTTTTCAACTCGACACACATATGTAAACACTTACATGACATACAAATGTATGTATGTATGTATGTATAAGCACAACCTAACACAACCAGCGAAGCACTTTTAATCGCTTAATCTCTCATTTCACCTTCTCCCAACAGGTTTCCCATCCAAATCGCCCGAATGTAAACCACAACAGCTGACCGCTATCGGCAATCGCCTGCTTGATTGGTTTTCTGTCATAATGGCTGACAGCAAGAAACGCCGTCAGCATAGCCAAAAATCGAAGGCGCATTTCCCACCCGCTTGCAAGACCGAAGCTAAATGGATGTTTGGTCATTTGGATTTGAACAACGATGGCTATTTGTCGCTACAGGAAATGTACGATTTGGAACATGATCAGAATGAGCGCTGCATTAAACCATTCATCGATACTTGCGATCTTGATCAGGACAATTCGATTAATACGCGCGAATGGTGCCGTTGCTTCGAGAAGACCGATCGCCCATGCGCCGCGGTTCGACGAAGAATCGCTGGCGACTTTGCAGGTGAGATAGGTACAGGTGGACTTTTATTTCTTGAAATGATTTATTTCTTTAAATTCCTCGTTTTTTAACTGCTACACATAGAGAAAATGTAAAAAAAAAACAAGAGAGTAGAATCGCCAAACTAAACGAAGACACACACACACACACACACACTGGCTAGTAGTAAATAGTTAGCTAGTAGTAAATATTTGAACAAAAACAGATTAAAAGGGGTATTTCAACAAGTGATTTCAATTTGTATTGACCCGTTTGTATTATTTCTTCTGCAAATTTTGTTCGACCAAAATATTTCGGAAAATTATTAAGATTAAAGTGAGCTGGACCGATTTGAAAATACCTCCAAAAATGGAGTTTTATTTTTTATAAATAATAATAGTTTCTTAAACAGTTAAACAAGTGTATGTAGATATTTTGAAACACAAAGCAACTTGTAGGTAGGTACAAGTGGCGCACTTGTACTTACTGAACTTTTTGTACAATTGTAAACAATTTTCTACCTATCTCGAACGCTGAGTAGTAGACTCAGTTGAGTGAAGTATGTATTTTGCCGTTAGCATACCATTTTTCTGTCGATATGTGGTCAAGTGCTTCCTAAAGTGAAAACCGAAAGTGTATCGGTATCGAGAGAGAATGAGTACTTTCTCAGGTTCAGACTGAATCAAGAACAGTGTGAAACTGTGCTTGAAGATAGAATTTCTTTATTTTCTTTCACTTTTTGTTAATAATGCAACTTTTTTCAATATTGTTTGCCTTGCAGCCGTATTAAATTAATAATATATGTGTTATTTTTCACCGCAAGAGCTATATGTCCGCCGAAAACAAATGCTCGTAATAGAGCTCTTGTTAATAGGGACAAGGAATTTCGATACGATACCATATCAATATCTTTTCCATTCGATACCGATACTTTTTAAGCGATAGTTTTCAAACGATATTTTTGGAATCGAGTACCAGAACCCTTGTATCGTATCGAATCGTAAAGGTGCATTACAAAGTTAATGCTATTAATAATATATTGTACTTTATAATAAAAATAGTTTTTAACAAGGAATGAAACCGAAACCCAAACCGAAACCGTAACCGTTTAAAACCGTTTCGTTTTTCAAAACCGAAACCGAAACCGTAACCGTTATCTTGACCTGAAAAGGAACGATACCGAAACCATTTCAATCACAGGTTTCAATCGGTTTCCAGAAATTTACAAAAATAATAAATAAATAAAAATTTCTTTGAAATAAATGATTTATTTAACCAAAATCAGCAACATTTTGCTAAAATTCTTGTTAAGTAGTAAATAAGTATGGCAAGGTAACTTTCGCAAAAATCTGCTGATGACTTTGTTGTTGTGAATCGATAATCGATTAATTATATTTAAGTAGTTTCTTTCCCGTACGCAATGCGAGATCCCGCGTGTGCCCAAAATAGCCCAGAAATCATGCCTGTACTCAACAAAATGGGTAATAGAGAGCGAAAATTCGAGCGTATTCGATCGTAAGTGTATTCTTCTTCCTGCCCGAAACAGCCCGAAATTTTCTCCGAGTAAAAATGGATAAAGTGTCAAAGTGCATATCAGCTGTATTGTGTTTACATGTTGCCTGCATTTACTTGGTGCTTTTAAGGAAAAGTGAATGGCCTGTTGATGTATTTTCAATCTATGAACTTAAAATCAAATTTGTGAAACCAAAATTCAATTTCCAAGTGTTTGCATTTAATACCGTGTTCTGACCGACAACAAAAAAACATTTTTCCTTCATTTTCTTTTCATTTACAACCTTTAACTTTCATTCTTATTTTGCTTTGGCCAGGCAATTAACAATAAATCCGAAATGGCGTATTAAAGATGATAAAATATGACTTCCACTTCGATAAATAATCGAAAAAAAAGTTTTAGCAACTAAAACATGTTTCCGATGTCGGTCAGAACATGGTATAAGTGACAAAAACAAGAACAACGCGAATCAGCTGTTTCTCGACTTGTGGGCACGAAATGTGGGTTTTTGCGTTTCCGTACTTCTGAACTTTGTTCCATTTTTGAAAGAAAATGTTTCTCTTATTCTCTAATTACCAAATCCGGTCCCGATTGTTAGGGAAAGAACCTAGTGTTGATATTATCAGTGAACTGTAATTTTCGATTTTCTTTCCTCAACGTTTAAGACATTGTGATTTAAATAATATTAACAAAATTTCTGTGAAAAACCGAAACCGGAGCGAAACCGAAACCAAAACCGAAATAAATTTTGAAGAACGAAACCAAAACCGAAACCGAAACACTTGGCAAAACCGAAACCCAAACCGAAACGTTATTTTGAATCGGTTTCATTCCTTGGTTTTTAATATGGCTGAGGAAAGGTGCAAATATATGGCCATTCCCATCTGGCTTGGCATGACAAAATGTTATAAAATTAAACGAAACCGTCAAGATTTGAAAACTCTCGGACTTGATCAACACTATTTGAAGTAGTATTTGAAATATTTGAGGTTAATTTTCCAAGTTCCAAAATGCAAAAATTTGTCCTGCTTTTTTATCTGTCGTCACGTTACAAGACATTACACGCTACTAAAATCTCCATCAAAACTTTTTTGTTAATATTGTTTTTAAATTAATTTTTAGCGCGAATATAATATGCATTTTTAGTCAAATATATATTTTTTTATTTTGACTTCAAAAAATAATCGACTAACCGATTCTTTTCGCCTTTCTCAACTAACCGCTCACAAACAACTAGTCGAATTTCTGGTGAAAAACTATCACTATTCGAATCATTTCGGTTAGTCTACTCGATAGTGAGCGGTTAGTCGAATGCGCGCAATTAATCGAATTATTGCAATTCGACTATCAACCCGCAAAAAAGTTGCTAATCGACTAGTCGACTAACCGAGTAGCCGGATAGTCAATTTTTAACAAGAGCTCTAGCTTGTAAATAACAAAATCAAGGCTATTCAAAATTTGTATATTAAAGTGCAAATCGAAATGCATCTACAAATGCTTGTAGAAGGTACATTTACAAGTGTAGAATATTTCGCTGATAGTTACAAGTTTAACAAATAGTATAATAACTTGTAGACTTGTTGCATTTATAAACTTTGTGTTACAGACCCCAGATCGAATATTGATATCGTGTTGATTTCCTTCTTTCAATTAGTGCAGGATAAAAGGCAAAAAAAACTTATATTTTATATAGATACTATTTATGTAGGTATGTATATGCATATATGAAAACTCTTGTTGAAATACCACTAACTACACTACATACATAATACGCACGCACACTCAAAATAAATTTAGTAAAATTTTTAAACAATTGTTTTGAAGCTTAAACTTTTTGGCACTTTACACTGCATTATGGCGCTTTCACTTTTCAGAACTTTGTACATAAATGCATAGAGATTTTAAGACGCTTTCGAATACGCTTAGTAATATTTAAATATTTAATGTACAACCCGAATTACCATTAATTTTAAATCGAGCTTATTAAATTTTTTTTCAAAATTTTCCAGTTATACTACTTACACATATACATATATACTTGTATTTACTTATATTACTTTCTCAAATATATTTTCCTTTTACTTCTAAGCACACTTTAATGCTTTTTAGTTGTTAATCTTAATTACAACATTTTTTTATCCGCTTGTGCTTTATATATTTTATATATCTAATCAAAAAGCCACTTTCAACTTCCGCAATAATTTTAACATACAAATCTAATTACGGTTTAATGCTTCCCTTGTCAATTCCTCTATCGCCTACTTTGTCGTACTTAAGGCGCCTATGCACCGGATTGCGATGTTCAGGGCTTCTATAAGCCTACCCAGTGTCACAACTCCGTCGGCGTATGCTGGTGTGTGGACAAGCATGGAGTCGAATTCGCCAACACACGCACCCGAGGCAAACCCAACTGTGGTAAGTTGTTGCATGACAAATTTGTAAATTCATTTGTTCACATCAAGGCACAGGTAAATTGGTTAGTAAGTAGATAGGCATGTTATTCGATTGGCTTATAGAGTTAGCGAGTATGTATGTAGGTATGTGTGAATGGAAGAACATGACTTTACAAATAACTATAAAACAAAGAAAAAATCCGCATGGCTGCATACTTAGTATTCCAAAGAAAGTTTTAAGTATGCGAGCTTGCTTAAGAGCATGGGTTGGCAGTTGCAAAACTTTCGAGTTTAAACTTCTTGCATAGTTAATTGCTTGGCAATGGCTGGCAGCAGCTGTCTTGTTGTCCACTAGCCGCTTGGGCTTTAATTAGTAGGCTTATGGTGCCGAAGGTGAATAACGCTGCCAATATTAAATGTCCCTTCTGCATTGAAAGTGATTTGTGCCAAGGAAATATTGCTGGGGCACAAGTGACTTGCTGATTGCCGATTTCCCACAAGTTTATGGGTGAAGTACAAACTACGCAAGTATGCAAGTGTGCCGGCATACAAGTTACTCGAATTATCCAAAGTTTACAATTATATTCACAGATGATATGTTTAAGTGGCAACAAGCATGGGTTAGATTTGCCAAATATCTATGCTTTTGGAAATTACGCAAAACATATGGAACGCTTTAGTTGATCTTTGAGTTGCTTATTATGAGCATTTAATGACCACAGAGTTAGTCACAATGGCGACATTTTTTTATATTGAATAGTGATATATACTTTATTCTGTTTTTATACGTTCCAGACAAACCCGCGTCTAATAAAAACTGTGTAAAAAAGGACCTGAATTACATAGAAAAAAGGTTAATTAAAATAAATTATTCATACAAAAAAAAAAAATATTATTAAGTTTTTATGTACAACAATACAAAAATAGACATACTTAACCTGCTATGAAAACAAATTAGAAAGGAAAATTCCCTAAACAGATTTTGAAAAGTTGACGGTTTTATGAGTTGTGAAGCGAATGTCTTTGGCGAAGCGAATGTAAATAAGTGCCGTCCCTAAATTGGAGCGCTAAGCGTTGCGTTTTCCATTTGTCAACGAGTGTCAGCGCGCGCTATCCCCAAATCAACGCGGCGTAATTTTTGACATTTTTCTCAAGTCCTCTCGTTTTTATTTTCATTTCCTCTTTCACCTTTTTGTCATTTCTCTTTCTTTCCGTCTTCTGCAACCAACTTCAACACGTAACGCCCTGTTAAAAATTAAAATTCCATTTGCTCGTCGTTAAGGCCGCGTTGTTGTGGGATGCTTCATACAAATTGTATAGGCATGAGGATTTTTGACAGTTGCTTGGCGCTTGAGGCGCCGATTTAGGGATGGCAGTAACATTCACAATATTTTGACAGATCCGACGAATCCAACGGCGAAAATGCGCCAGTGATGATGCCAAGACGAATCTATACAAGGTGGTGTTACCGGCGAATTAGATTTTCGCTGCGGTTTTGCAGATTGTCAACATTATGTGTTTGTTGTAAACAAGGCGAATTCGTAATACAACAATTTACAACGAACACATCTTTTTAACAATCAGTACAATCGTAGCGAAAATCTAAATTCGCCGGTAGCACCACATTTTATAGATTCGCTTTGGAATATACCTTAATTTTTTATTTTCGCCGCTAGTTCGCCACAATTATTATGTCACCCAAAAAAATTTTTTCATTAAAATTTCGATTAAGGGGCTTTTTTTAGTCGTGCTAAATCTAATAAAATCGTGTAAAAAAACCTTTTTTGGCTAATTTTTACATTCGTAAGTTATTTTATTCTGAGGTCCCACATACGTATACAAGTACTGCATAGATGGTTGTGTGAAAATCGCGTTAGCATTCTTAAGTGGTGATCAAAACCCAGGAAGGTTTTGCTCCATCGCATCGCAATGTTTAATGGATAAAAGTTCACGCTTTTTGGTAAAAATTAGTATTATTTTTCATTACATTCGGTTATGATTAGAAAAATTTGGTGCTTAATATTTTAGTGGAAATTTTAACCATCTATAAGCGACTTTTTAAACAGTGGGTTAAAAGGCCCGTTCTGGTTGATGGTTTAAACTGTTTGTAAAAAGTAGACCGCCCTTGTTTTCAATCCACAATCCGAAAAAAAATCGTAAGAACTCCGTAATTTAACATAACGGCAAATAAGATTATTTCAAAAATTTGTAATAGCGACAAAAATTAATCCAATAACTTCATTTTTCATTTGTTTTATAGATCAGTAGAGAACATAGAGAACCATGTATGTATGTATATACTAGGGATGGGCACGGGACTAAATCTATCTAAGATTAATTCATATTTCAAATTAATTTTAAATAATAACGAAAACAATGAAAGATTTGGCATCTTCGGTTATTTCGTTTTCATCTCAATAAAACATAAAAAAGTGCTTATTTCATAAGACGTTTTTAAAGAAAATTTTCTGAATTTTCGGAGGTTGCAAGTTTTATCGGGAGTCCCGTCCCGCCCGCAAAATTATTAAATACCTTCCCGACACCGTGCATCCCAGCCATTTTGAAATTAGTACGTGGCCCTCGCGAGTCCCGATGTCCCGTGCCCATCTCTAGTATATACCTCAGCCCTGCCCCTATTTAAATTCAAAAACCAATTCAAGAATGAATTAAGTAGAACTATATTCTGGATTGGCATGGCGAATGCCTAACGCTGACGAGATGACATGATAAGATAACTAGCCTCATGGAGTCTGCCTTATGGGCAGTAGCGCCGGCATCGCCGCCGTCGCAAAGCCCGTCGGCGTAAACCTCTAATTCATACATACATTCATGTACACATAGTACATACTTTCGTACAGAAGTAAAAGTAGTGTTCTTCCGCCGCATTGGGTAGATCGAATTTAACTTTTAAGCCAATCAAATCTGTCAAACTGACTAACTAATGTGCCAGCACAACTTTTTAGCTCTCGGCATTCCCATTTCACTACAAGGTAATTTTTGTTTTCTTTTCTTCTTTCTCTATTTCCTTTGTTGACACAGAGTCTGTTGTGAATAATGCCTCATCGCTCACCTCCGACGATGAAGATGAGGATACCGACGACGATGACAGTGCGGAAGGAAGTGCCGATCAAATGCTGGTATTCTAAGCGAAATAAAACTTAATGGTGGCAGAGTTTTGAAAAAAAAAAACGCTCAACAGCAGGAATGATTTGGAGCAGATAAATTGGGATTTCTTATACATACATACATACATATGTGTGTATGTATGTAGCCAAAAGCGACCGAACAACGAGTGCAAGAGGTGAAGCAACACCAGAGTGTTAAGTAAGAAATGATATCTCAAACTTATGATTTTCATTTACTTAAAGCATTACTTTACACAAGTAAAAATATACAACATACATATATTTAAAGCAAACAGCTACATTTACATAAGTACATACATACACATATATAATAAAACAAAGAAGAAGAAGAAGAGCAAGACGAACAAGCATTGATGTAGAGTCAAGTAACCTTTGTATTTACATAAAAACGCGTAGAGAATGCAAAACGAAAAATATGTATATGTAGGTAATTAAAAGTGCTTGCGATAAAAAAAATTAACTTTATATTGAAATTGATTTTTATATAAAGAGAAACAGCATAAGTAAATAAAGATGAAAATTTAAACAAAAAACAAATAGTTTATTAGCTCATTTTCTCACACTCAACCTCAGATAACGTAAACTTTGTTTTCAAATTTATATTGCTCGGTTTTCATGCGCAGATTTGCATTCGGCTTACACTTTGAATGCTGCCATTGCAAAGTACATATTGTTAGTATCTAATAAGGAATAAGTAGAAAAATAGAAAAGAGCTGATTAAAAGAAGTTTGCTGCAATGCTTATGCAGATTTGCAAAATTTAAGAAATTTAAATTAAAAAATATCCAGAATCGAATAGAAATCGTAAAGAATGTTATTTTCATTTTAATAGAAAAGCAAAAACTGTCAGAAGGTAAAAGGCAAACAAGTGTGTAAACCTGCAAACAAATATAGTAAATAAATGCATCATACCTACATACCTACACATATACACCTACACATCGCCAGCGCCGGCGCCAGCTCCCCTACCATTTATACCAATTCCAAAGAAAGGGAAAGCAAGCGCAAAAAATAGCGAAGAAACGCATCTACATACATACATAGATCCTGCTCGTAATACGATTAATTTTCTTGAATTGAATTTTTATGCCGTCATTAGCTTATAAGCTTATAAAGTGTAGAAAATTAGAGGAAAGCAAGTGAAAAAAGTTAAGAATTATAAGTAAAAAAAAACACACACCTACACACACCTATTAATAAAAGTCAAAAGTTACAGCAAATTAGAGACTAAGAAGTTGGTTATCACATTCTCAAACACGTACATATGTACATACATATATATGTATACTCATTTTAAAGTTTCGTACATACATACATACATATCTAATTGCATATGTATGTATGTACATACATATATGATTCTAATTTCTTTAGGTTTCACATAAATTAATACTCTTCTTCGTCTGCTCATTACATAATATTATGTATCGTACACGCTAAAATTCCGCCCAATAAATTTTGTGATAAGTTTTTGAAAATAAAAAATAAATGCAAGTAAATGAATATTTAACTAAAAACGATTAAAGAAGCAGCATTTGCTGCAACAAATAACTGTATGTAAGCAATAAATTATTGATACTAACTACAAAAATCATGCTAACACAGCAACACTTACAACCGGTTTTACGCAAGAAATTTAAGTGAAAAATATTTTTTTTTTGTCAATTTACATATTAAATTCAAATAAAAAAAAAAACCATTATTCACTTAAATTTCTTTCATAAAACTGGCTATTACAGTTTTTCATTTTTGTTTTTTTTTTTTTTGATGGTTTAGTTCTTGCTGAATCTTAAAACAATTAATACGAAAAAGAGTAATAGGGGTATTCACTAAGTCTTGCAAGAGCCTTGCACGATGCACGAATTTCACGATAGAAGTGGTTTTCTTATGCTATCTGTACACGGTTTTACATGGCTAAGAGAATACCTCTAACATGTTTCTAACTAACAATGAATGAAACAGAAACTTTGCAATAAGATAGTATGGGCGATATGAGCTGGCTAGCACTTATGTATAACAAACATAGCTGCTTTGCAAATTTAAATTAAGGCTAATAAATAATACGAATAAACAACTAAAACTGTAAACTCATACAAATACAAAAACAGTAATCAATATGAAACTGCTACCTACCTTAAAAAATGGAAAGTGTTGCCAACATAGTTGTATGTACTATTTAATGATGATGAAAAGCTTTTGAGTGTAACGGTAAAAAATAATGATGATTGTTTGTCAACTGCAGCGTTATAAAAGTATAGATGTGAAAATAAATAAATCAATACCACAATAAAAAAATTGAACATTTTTTATTCTACCTTCTCCTTATTTTTCGCTATACGATAGTTTTGTTGTTTTTTTTTGCTAAAATAATAAAATCGTCTGAACTTTTACATGAGCAAAAGTTATTCTAATATGAAGTGCAGCCAGCGCAAGAAGCTTTTTAAAGCTTTTAATAAATTTTAGATTGTTATGTAAATGTATGCAAAATAAAATCTCTCTCTAATTTTCACTAATTTAAATAACGATTGGTTTTTGCAAAGTTTTTTTTAAGATGCTTGTGCGTGTAACATATGACTGTTAACGAATAAAAGATTTCTATGGCCAACGCTAATTTGAATGAAGTTCTACTAAAGGGAGTATAAAGCAGAAAATTTAAATTTTTTAAAGCTTTTTGTAGATTTTATATGGGCGTACATAGAGTAAAAGCTCACTTTGAGTATCATTGTCTTAGCTTTTTTTATATTTGCCTTTTTCTTATGCGGGTAGAAGTCCTCTCCATTCTTCCGACTTACTCTTATTGCGTTAAATCGGTGATGGACACCGCCTTGCCTGCGGGCAAGGCCCTTTTAAGCTTTATATATTCTTCGCGCAAGAAATAAAGTATATAAATTTACTCGCATTTTTTGTTTTTTTTTATGAATTTCTTTAATTCATATTTTTATTGGAATTTTTAGATTTTTCGTTTTTAGAAAGAAAAGCATTTTTTTTATTTCATGGTGCTTTCGTTTCTTCTGAAAAATGTCGCCTTTCGATTGCCCTTTTCTCTCTTTTTTCGATGAGGATATTTTGTGTTCGTTTCTTAAAAGCTTTTTCAGGGCTGATGATTGCCCTAAAAACCAGATGGTTGCTTAAAAGACAATATTATGAAATACGACGTGAGCTGAACAAGGAAAAGAAGGCAAAAACATGCCCTTTAACAGGGGTGAGTGTAACATCAAGCATATTTTGTGCCGTGGAGGGGCAACATTTATTTAAAGAAACGATCATCCATCATTTAACTTTTGTGGTAGAAGTATTTATTTAGGTTCTGAAATTTTTAATTTTGTTCTCATTTTATTTTCTTAGAAATGTTCCGTAAGTATTGTTACGCCACTCGGCCGAGCTAAAGCAAAGGCTCATTTCATAATAACCTTTGTTTAACATATTCATCATATAACTTATTTTTATTTTATAGTTGTGCCACATGCATCCTTTGCGAAGTTCCCCAGGACTTTTTTATTCTTATATAATTCCCGATGAGAATGTTCCTGAGAGTTTTTTTTCTGACTTTCGTTCTTGATAAAACACTCCCATAGGTTTCATTCCCATGTTTATGTTTTTAACTTTCTAGGGAACAAAACTACGAGTACGACATCCCTGTAAAATACAGTTCATTCCCTAACAAGAACCATAGCTTGTATGCAGGTTTCAAACTTTGTAGAGAATTAAAAAAAAAATCATCAAAATTTTACACTTTTTCTCAGATTTTTTTTTTTTTTCAGTATAAAAAACGCGAGCATGCGCTATATGGAAAAAGTTGCGGAAGAGCGTCAGAAAAAAATTTAAAAAATCCACGGTAATTTTTAGCTATGCATTTAAAACTTGCATTTTTTAGCTAAAATTGAATGGAATACAAAACTGCATGCTCAAAAAAATTCGGAGAAAACAGTTTGAAATTTTAAGAAAATTTTCTTAATTCTCTATATAGTTTAAAAGTGTCATTTAAATGTTTTTTTTTTTAGAAAATATACTTCCATTTAACCGAAAAATAATGGAAATTAAATAAAAAAAAGTTAGCCCAGAAGAAAATCGACTGTCCCTATTCAAACGCATGAGAGTGCATGACATCTGCATTTAACAAAATTCAACTGCAACACTGGAAGCAAGTCACAAGTTTTATTTTTAAATACCCTATTTATGTACACATTTGTACAGATTAGTTTCGGTACATTCACACGCCGTTCAAATTTACAGACGACTGCATTCGCAGAAAGAAAATGAAAGCTAAAAAGATAAATGTATGCTTATGTATGTACGTATATGAAGCCAGTTAAGAGAATTTTGGCGAGCTTGAAACAAAACTAAATAACAAAACAAAAACAAATAGAAGCCGAAAATTATGAAACGGTAGAAGCGATAATATTTAAGCAAAAAAAGCACATCAGTTGAAAAAGCTAACTAAAAATAAAAACCAAAGCGAAGGCAAGCAGCGAAAATATACAGTAACCTTATTCTATCGTCTAATTGACGGTAATTGAGTAAGCTAATGAAAAAAAAAACGCTATCCAATAATGAAGCTGATAAACTATTTATTTATTAAATTAAGCTGCAGCCAAGTACGAGACAAAATTATAAAAATGAAAACCCTAAACCTAAAACAAGCAGATGAAGTGTGAACCTATCAATTATAAGCATTTTTAGCTAATAAATACAACAATTGCTACTTTGCTAAAATTGGATTCTGATGAAATATGAAACAAAAACACATGCATACCATTACCGTTTAAAAAGAGTATACAACAAAAAGAAAAATAAACAAAGAAAAAAAAATAGGAAAATCAAATAAATAAAGCCTACATACATACATATTTATATGTAATTTTCGTGCACGCATGAGAATTAAAAATCTCACCAGAAATCACCAGCAAAACAGCAAATATAAAAAAAGTATAGTTTAAAGCAAGAGAACAAAAAATAAAAAATGTGTATGTATATGATTAGGTACTAGTTATTAAGGATAATGCTTTTTTTGAGAAATGACACAAATAAGGCAAATGAGGAAATTAATGTAATTATTTATTGCGAATAAATCAGAAGAGCACTGGCGGAAAAATGTATAGTGAAAATGTTTGCATGAAATATTTGTACTTAGTTTGAAATTATCGAACCCAAAACATGGAAATGAAAAAGTAGATTGTTTTTGTTTTTTTTTTTGTACTTCCGGCGGAAATTGGCTTCGAAACAACTAAACTGATTACTGCAAATCTAACAGGCCTAATTAGCAAAAAATTACATAAATAAACCAAAAAATAAAAAAATAAATCACATAAATAAACATTCTCGCGAATAAATATACGCATACATACAAACATACATATACATAAACATACATATTCATAAAAAAATATCACGCATCCATTACACGATGACATACAACAAGCAGCTAAAAATTGAAAACAAAATCCCACTACGTATTTGTATTAAAAAAAAAAAACGTTGTTGTATGTATGTAGCATATGCATATCCTTTTTTCCTACTTTTATTTTCTTTTTAATCGACTTCAAAAAAGGAGCAGGTTATCAAATCGTCGGAATATTTTTTTATGTATTTTACCGCATAAATTTGGGCCACGTCAACCGATTTCTATCGCAAATGTAGTGTCTCACAGGTGGTCCCATACTAATTTAGTTACATCCGATTATATATTAGAATTAAAGTCGGTTGTGTTTTTTGCTTAAAAATTACTTCTTTCTTTTTAATTGCTTTTTTGCATACGAGCATAACAAGTGTTTGTCAGAAATTGCGATAGCTCAATCAAATTGATTTAATTTTATGCTGCGAGCATTATTATAATACCTAGAATGAATTTGACCTATGCAAACACAGGAAAGCCAATAGGGGTATTCTCGATCCATTGCATATCATAATTATAGTAGGAAATCCGACAAAGGCACGACCTTCATTTATCTGTTTAATGCACATGAAAACTACTTTGTATGAACTTTAACCTGTTAGGAAATATTTCGCAAGTGGGTTGGCTGGCTGGCCAGAATATTTTTAATATATTAAAAATTATATTCAATAAAATAAATATTCAAAAATTATTATACATTTTTTTGTTTAATTTTGCACTCATTTGTTTAATGAAAGAATTGCATATATGCCAATCGAAAGCAGCCAACCTACTCGCAAAATATTTATTAACACGTTAAATTTTATAGAATAAAGATTTCATCCATTAAACAGATGAGTGAAGGTCGTGCCTTTGTCGGACCTTAGACTATTAGCATGATGGGATAATTGTGTTGTTGTTTCATGTATTCAAAAAAAAATAAAAAATAATTACACAAAAATACAACAAAATTTTCACTTTAAAAACCTTGCAAATATTTAATAAAAATCACCCTGTACTCATTTCTGCTCCCCACTGTATGTATATATGTATGGCTATACATTTCAATTAAACACACTATCAGTCATTTTCGCGCATGCTAATTTACTCTTTGGATTTTCAATTTTCGTACATACGTACATACGTACATACTGTTACGATTATCCTCGAAACCTTGAGGGATAACCCAAATATACTCGGGCTCGTATCGCTGGATTGTTAAATAAATGCTAACGATGACCGAATTGTAGTACAATTAACTTTATTGTACAACAAACAATTTACAATACTTGCTAATACAGTAAAACCACTTTACAATACTTGTTAAAGCAATAACAACGTTTTACTACTTGTTAACACAATTAAACTTATAGCTTGCTTATTCGCAACTCGATTCTCCGCTCACTTTACTTGTAGCTTGCTGAATTGTAACTGTCCCAACTCCGCTGTGTCGTGGCTCTTATATACCTGCACTCACACTTATGGCAACTCTAGAACGTTCTGAAGTTTATCGCTCATTCTCTTTCTCTCGCTGTTCGCAGTGTTTGACGTTTCTCTTTGTGGAACATTCTACGTCATTCCTCGAACATTCTGCCTATTTCTCGTTGTTCGCTTTGTGTTGCCGCGGTATTCGCCACAATACATATATCTTTTTAACGAATACTATGCGGTATTGCCTACAGCCGTACCAAACAATAACTAATGCGCGTTTTTAAATAAACTTGTAATACCAAATAAAACTATGCATTATATTAATATGCCTAGACATACATATACATATGTACATACATACATACATCCAGCTTATATGTAATTCGATTCATAAATGCCTGTATACATACTAACATACATTCAGACATGCAAACATAACGATGGTCAAATTAATCGCTTTTATTCATGCAACTTATGTATGTATGTATAAAGTTGTATGTGTATGAGTAAATCTCATAATTGCATTATGGTCGTGTTGGTGGTGCACTTTGACATTTGCAGTTACCAAATAAGTTGTTTTTATGATGTGTTTCATTTATTGATAACATTCAAATTAATAAAAATCATTTAATGCTAAAAACAAATATTTAAGTGGCTTTTTTATTCATGGTGGAAGGGGAAAGAAAAAAGGTGCGTAGTAAAATAACAAAAATTACTTAGAAACGATAAAATAACACAGAAAAACGCCAAGGCACGTAAAAAAGATTACGGATCTGTATACCGTTTATGTAGATTAGGTAATTTTCCCAAGATATTTATAATACAGGTTTGCATTATGAATGAAAAAAAAAATCTAACTTTAACATGGAAAATGTCACTTAAGCTGGAATCACACGATTTCTACATGTGTTGTGTTGTTTGGCAAGTTGTTATTAAGATGACCTCATTATTTCTAGACAACACCAACCACCTATGTCTGCTAAAATGTATAAATCTGTACAAATGTACATACAACTCATGTAATCCCTGCTTTATACGTGTACAGTAGGGTGGATCGACAAAAAAAGTTTTTCCAGTCCAGAAAGAAAAAGTTTCACAGAATTTAAAGGCCTTTTCGACAGACTAAAAAAAATTGGAATTTAGGTATGATGTGAAACGAGATACCGACAGTCACTACTAGAATTTGAACTCGGAGTAAAAAATGATTAAGGTAAGAATTGTGGCGGCTTCCAAGCCATGAACAACGGTGTACAGCTCATTAAAATCGGACTTAAAATGGCGACGTAGTGTCAAAAAAAAAGTAAATAGCCCATCGGGGGGGCGTGGCAAAAAAAAAAAATTTTTTTTGGGATCGCCTTCAAAATATCTTTAATCCTAGGGGTGGCCTGGTAAAACTTTTTTTTTGTATGGGGACCGATCCGCACTTGTGTACAGGTATGCACATGGCGTATGAGTAACATCCTTTCTTGATTATAATTACGGTGACCATCCGTCCTGTATTATACGAGGCAGTCCTCATTTTTTGCATCCCTGGTAATTTTGTTATTTCATATGGGACACCAAATATTCTGTATTTCTTTTAATGTCCCGTATTTGTCCCGTACTCGGTATTTTGGCGCCTTAACAGCTCATAAAAGTGGCATGCCTATCAAATAGTTTTTATTTTTTTAACAGGATGCTCGTGGTTCGAATCGAGGAGCACATATCGATGTCTGAGTGGAAGATCGACCTATCTCGGCAGCCAGTTCGAAAACGCCGTTTCTCAGAAAACTTTTCAGGAACACTCTGCTTCAGAATTTCATTGAAAAATACCCAATCTCAGATTATGGTTAAAGAACGCCCTATCTCATAATTTAGTTCAAAACCGCCCTATCATTTTCAATGTATTTTCGTTTGAGTAAGACTGTAAAAGTAACGAAGTTTTCAAAGATGCAAGCAAGGGAACGCTTTGCAATTCAGCTCGTTCCGGATGCTATTCACTGCATTGTGCTTGGTCGATATGTAAGTCTGACAATAATCCGTTGAATACCACTCGTGCTTCAAAAGTAGCCGGATATTTTCATCATGTTTCCCTGCCTAGGAATGTTTGAAACACATATTGCGGAGTGAAAATCCCGAACACAAATTACAAAGTTATGGAAAAATATTCAGCGAAAGTGTGATGTTACAACTGAATATTTACGTGCTGCATTCACAAAATATCGAAAAATATATGCCAAATAAAATGCTGTTTCATGGCTAATTTGTGGAAAAAAAGAGCAAAATTAATTTTTTGTCCCGTATTCAGCTGCCATAATTATGGTCGCCGTACTCATAATTCATCCAAAAAATCATTATGCATTTTCCTTTGACCATTTATAGTTTTTTTATTTATCCATCGATTTTTTTTTTTTTTGTAAAAATTTAGAGAGCAATAAAAGTATTTTTTTCGTATTTCGAAAAAAAAACATAAGTATCCATCTGTTTGAACTTTACAACGACATAAGCAAAGTGCAGGAGAATATTAAACTACAGCGCCTACGTTGGCTTGGCCATGTCGTTCGAATGGACACTGACGCTCCAGCTTTGAAAGTGTGCAACTCGGAACTTGGTAGTGGAAGCAGAGGAAGCAATGCGATGGGTAGACCTAGTGCAGAAGGACTTTGCTTCACTTGGCATTTTCAATTGGCACAGAAGATAAGCATGCTTTGTTTAAGTTGTTAAGTTCTTATAATTATCTGCTAAAAAAGTTGAGAAACAAAGCTACTTTTCTACTGAGAGTTGATCTTGTGACCGGCAGCAGCGGCAAAATTAAAAATAAATCTATTCTCTGTTGTTAACTGTTAAACTTTATACATTTTGGGGGGGAAAAGTGTTCCCGCTATAATCTCAGGTGGCAGGTAACAAGATCAACGGAAATAAGGTCAATTGACTTTATTTCCCACCCTGGTGCAAAATAAAATCAATTGACATTATTATCTTTTCAAAAGCGAAATAAGATCAACACAAATTTGGAAATAAAGTCATTGACGCTATTTCTCATTCAAATGGAAATAGCGTCAACAATGCTTTAAGTATGTCGATTCATAGAAAAAAATGTTGTTCTTACAATAAACATTTCCCCGTAAGTGTTGTTTTTTAATAGATGAAAAAGGTTATTGTCAAATACTCAGTGTTGTGATATTAATCCACACACAATCATGAACTACCACCAATTGATTTTATAAAAAAAATTTAAATAACGTATATGTATAAAAACACGAAGCGAAAAACTAAACGCCTGCGCACAGCTGGAATACGAGAAATATTTGAAGAAAGAGTGTAAAAATTATCCATAACTTGCAAAACATATTTCGTTTCCACAAAAATGAAGGGAACACTATTAAATTGAAGAAACAGTCCAAACCCCAAAAACCCCGGAGGAACACTGAAAGAATTCTGTGTTTTAAATTAGCATATTTTTAACGAATTCGGAATGTCTAAGGTGGAAAAGAAACCAACCTTTCTATAAGGAAACAACTATAGAAAAAGAATTTTCTTACACTGTGTTCATGTCTCCGCCAGCAATTTGTGACGACATCATTTAAAAGCAGTTAAATAGAACGACGACACTATTTATTAGATGGAACATTCAACGAGCCAATGTGCCAAAATGCGGGTATAAACAATTATTGATTACTTAATATCGGAACCGAGATCATATAAGTTAATTAATTGGTTTTCACACACTTTTGAAACGCAAATTATATGCTTTTTTACACAGCAGAAATCTTCCAATCAGGGCTGCCAACTCTCCTTAGTTATGAGGTTGAGGAGGATTGAGGATAAAAAAGTGCCAAAATGTGCCAAAGAAAAATATAAGTGCCAAAAAAAGGTGTCATTCCTTTTAATCACCTTTAGCAATAAAATAAAGCTACATTTTCCAAACAAAAGTGCAATGATAAAATAAGATAAACCAGTTGAATAGCCTTTATAAATTAGAAAATTTTAGTTGAGAAAAAGAAGTGCATGCAAAGGATTTCTCAAAAATGTTTTGAAATGCTATTTTTTTTTTACAAAAGTGCCATTTTGGCACTTTGTGCCAAATTGAAAAACTAAGTGCCATTTGAAGTAAAATAGGGACAAATGGCACGGTTTGAGCTTAGTTGGCATCCCTGCTTCCAATTACTTACAAATATAAAAATGTGAAATATCGAGCGCTTGAATTCATTATTACCCTCTATCTGCAATTTGCCAAAAACTAATTTTTGATTTTAGTAACTTTAGATCTGGGGCTTATTACCTGTCGTTATATAAGGTAGCATTAATATCACTGATGACAGTTAAAGCTTAGGTGGATTTTTATATCAGAATCTCATCTTTGTGAAAAGTGTGTGTGTTTTATTGGATATAAGCCCTCGATGTTTAAAATATACATATACAAATTTTATTTCATCGTATACAAAAAATAAATCTACCTGCGTTACAGCACGGCGGCAGACGCGGAGGGGGGATCCCGGGGGCCGCGGCGTAGCGTGACGTGGTGTGCGCGCCGGTCGCGCGGGTGGGAAATAAAGTCAATTGACCCGGATTGTTACTAGAGGCTCGTTCACCGAAGTGAACGACAGTACTCGCCGACGGAGTCTCTCTCCGACCACAATTCCAACACCGAATTAGCGTTCCTTTACATGGCAGCTGTAGTAGACGTAGCAAGGCCCCAGACATTTTTTCCTTGCCCCATCAAACACATTACTCGGATGGCGGTGATGCCATATTTTGTCAGCAACCATCTGGGCACCTTCTTTCTTTCTTTCTTCCTTTAAATTTTTGCCATCGTCATCAAAAGGAGGGGTCTCATCCGAGGCTTTGCTGACTTTTTTCACTGGAAGCGGTTTTTACGTGGCGGGTCCTAAAACCCAGCGCACAACCCATTTCTGAGAGGGGGAGGTTTTTTAACCGAATACACGTTATGATTTATGTAAATACATATATAATAAACAGCATAGCTTTTATGATACCTAAAATGCATAAACATAGAATTTTTTAGGAAAAAATACAGCCTTGAAAGCATTTGCTATGCTTATTTACATACGCCTCCTGTAAAAATTCTAACTTTTAAAATAATTTATTTTGAATTGGTGATGACGATATAGAAATATTATCGAACTAAGTGCCCTCAAAGTTTTGCAACAAAAATTTGCGTGTGCGAAAACATCAAACAATGAAATCGCCAACAGCATTCCTGACACGCCAAGCAAACAAGCCGCATCGTAATAAAAAAAAAAAAAAAAAAAGACAGAAAAAAATATTTTTTTTTTTTTTGTGCGTAGAAACCTCACACAAACTGACCGGAAGCCAACAATGAATGGTAGTAAGCGAATAATGGGCAATGAAAGGTGTCTAAAATGCTCGAAAATTATGTTGTAAAATGTGCTGTGACGCCATCAACGCGTAACCGCAATATGCCGCTCATTTGTGGCATTTTTGTATAGAATTTAAACAAAATTTTTATTTTTTTATTACCCGCTATTAGCATTTTTCGCAACATTACTCCTCCCAGTGTTTTAGTGAAATTTCTTGCTGATTGATTGAAAGAATTTAATGCGTTCCACACCAATTGTGAAGTTTGTATTTCAAAGTTTAATAACTACCCTAATGTGAATGCATCGATATGTATCTTGTACGTGCTTACGTATTTTTATTTTTTTTTTGCTTGCTTTTTGTTATATATGTGGATCGTTTTCATTATTCTTGATGTTTACATGACATTTTTAGTGTCGCGCATAAACGCACCGCCATACCTTTACAAACAAACAAACAAGCGAGCAAGTAAGCAATCAGCATTGAGCTTCTTTAACACCAAACAACAACAATGCTCAATGAGTGA